>NW_016157492.1:250120-265523 GCF_001687245.7 Rhagoletis zephyria
ACGTGGGGCGCATGCAATACAAAGCATTCGATTTAATTGACAATAGTCAAACTACATAACGTTTAATTTGCCCGATGGATAGGACGTTGAAGAAGCAATCAGTTCCTAATAGCAAATCAACTCCCTGCGATTTGTGAAAATGTTCATCGGCCAGATTTATATTCGCTGGCAAGTTCCAGGATGAAACGTCTATGTCAGGCACTGGTTGATGTGAAAAGTGTGGCGTTACGCAAAACTCAAGTGCCAACTCAAAATCTGAATGACGTGATTTGATGGTAGCTATAGCCTTATGCCTTATGGTTGTTGGTGAATTGCCGATGCTTAAAATTTCCACGCGTTGCTTCTTCCTTTGCAGGCGTAGACGTTGCGAAAAACTGTCAGTTATAAAATTTACTTGTGAGCACGAATCAAGTAATGCTCTACCAAGTTGGTAATTGCCTGCAGCATCTCGCACTAATACGATTGCGGTTGCAAGAATTACTTGCTCGAACGACGAATTACCCAAATGAGTGTGTACAATCGCACTAGCGTCGCGCGATGTCGTTGAACTCACTTCAGATTTTCTCCATAGCGACGAATGATGGCGAGCTGAACATGATTTGCATTTGTAAGTCGACGGGCATTTTGAAACGAAATGCCCTGGAGCAAGGCAGTTGTTGCACAATCCTGCCGGGCAGCTGGTGACAGGGGGTATGTATACGTTAAATATTTCGAGCTCAACATCGCCTGACCGGATAGCAATACCCTGACATTCTAGGATGGTATCCCTGCGGTCGATGTCTGCTTCAATGAGACGATACTGCATGGTGTGGTGCGTGATGAACGCTAAACCTCCACCATTATCTCGCTCGCTATCTCGACGGTGCAAGTTGTATCCGGCGCAATTCAACAGGGTTGAATTGCCGTGCAACTTCGTCTCTTGGACCGCAGCTATTAATATTCCGTGCCTTCCCATAAAGACCGTGATTCCTCGAACTTGCTCTGGAGTCCGTTACAGTTAAATTGTAGCACCTTTGTGTGCTGTGGTATTAAAGAGGGTTGTTGCCTGCCGGCCCCCTGCTGTACGTGCTGCAAAAGGGGGTGCTGCCTTGTGGTGGTGGTTGGCGGCGTCGCGGGGGAGGAATGCGACGGGGCAGCACAGCAGGGGCCCACATAGTCACTCGTCCAATCTCGCGTGTTGCGAAGTCCTGAGCATGCCCTAAAGTGGTACCAGCCGAGGCAAGAGTTGCACCTGACTGATGTCACGTTACGGTATATTCTGGACTGACAAACACAGCAGATTGTCGGAGGTACTAGGAGTTGGCGGCGGCCGTGTGTGGGTGCTATTGTGTTTGTTTGTGTGTCTATTGTTGTGTTGTGGTGGGGTATGGGTGTGTTGATTGTGTGCTGCCCAGGCGGGTGGTGGTTTGCCGTGGAGGCGGTCCGGTTCGCACAGCATGGGGCCACGAACGACGTGGTCCATTGCCGGTGCGTACGCAGGCCCGAGCAGTTACGGACGTGACTCCACCCGTCACAGGCATTGCACCTGACCGAGGTGGAGTTTGTATGCAGTCGTCTCTTGCATACGCAGCAGGTGTAGATTTCTGGCCCTGGGTATGACTCTATGCCAGCCCTGAGCAGAAGGGTGTGGAGAAGGTGTAGCCCTAGGATCAAGCAACGTTTGATGGATTTCGCCGACCTAAACGGGGTTAGATCGCCGAAACAACAACCCTTGGTCGGGTAAAACCCGAGTCATTCCGGTACGTAGAACCGGCTCTCGTGGGAATGAGACCAATCAGTCTCCTTGTGCTCTAGATTTAACTGTGATCTGTCCTCGATATCATCTTGGGCTTTAAAAAATGAGCTTTGTCTGAACAGTGATAAATCCTATGTGTTACCCATTTCTAAACTTCGCGTCGCCTTTTCTGCCATACCTAGCTTATATATAAATAAATTTGTGTCTAAAGTGACGAATCTTGGTTTTGTAATCAACTCTAGTCTTTCCTGTGATGATCACGCGAATTTCGTAATTAGCAAAGTATTCATCACTCTTCGTAATTTAAGAATGTCTGCATCCTTTACGCCGGTCGACATCAGGAGAAAACTTGCAATACAACTGATTTTGCCAATAATCTGGTATCCTGAATGTATTTACAGCAAGCTTAGCTCTCAATCTGCCCACAAAATTGAAGTAGTTTTCAATCACGTAACACGATATGTATTCGGTTTGGCTAAATTTGATCACATTTCTAGTTGGAGATCTCGCCTATTGGGCTGTGAGATATCTGAGTACTTGAAAGCAAGGAATTGTATTTTTCTTTTCCGTTTAATGTCGGATAAGCTACCTAGCTATCTGTATAATAAGCTAACCTTTCCAAAATCTGCCCGTATAAGCGACTTAATTGTACCTAGCTTTAATTATCTTAACTCTGCAAGACTATTTTTTGTCAACGCCACGCGTTTATGGAATTCTATTCCACCTGCTACTCGCTCCAGCTTAAACAAGGGCAACTTTAGGAATGTGTAGTTTTCGTACTTTCGTCAATAAGTTTTTGTACTCTGAGTTTCGCTATCTGCTAGGTTTATCATATGTGATGTATTTATCTACACATGTTTACGTTTGCGTCGTTGAGTTTTTACTTAAGTAATAATGTTAGTTTTTAGTCTTAGAACTAGTTGCATTTTTCCTTTTCTTTTATTTTTTTAATTTATTTTTTACTTATCGTTTTCCTTTTGTTGCTTTTTGTTTGTGCTTTATAATTACTGTTGTACTGTAAAAGAGCTTTAAGATCTTATTGCACTAATGAATTTGTTTAATAAATGAAATTAAATTAAAATTATGGTCTATTCATTTGGCAGCAGTTAGACCACCGTACACCGGTAATCCCAAAATCATCAAACGTAAGGCTATCTGCACACTTGTCGTCCAATCATAGTTGTGTTATCGTCTCGCCCTGAAATTTTGGTCCGAGCACATGCATTTCAAAGGAGATCTGCATACTTGTCGTTATCGGCTAGTTATCGGCAAATCGTACAAGGTGCAGAAACGGATAAGTACGGCACTGTCGTTTGCTAATCGTTGTGCACACATTGTTTGTTTACATTTTATGGGGCAAAATTAGTGAAAAAGTTAATATTTGCGTTAAAATTGAATAAAAGTTAGTATTTTTTTGCATAAAATCTGTGGAAATTATTAAAAAGTGGATAATATTATTAAAATTCAATAAATGTGAGCGTTTTAACCATAAAATATGACGAAATTGTAAAAAGTCTGTGTGCATACACAAACACATTTCAGGAAAAGAAAAGAAGAGATATTACTGAAAAATGATGTCTAGAATTGTTGCAGCACAGTCTATATTTTAAAAATTGCAGGTTTTTGTAAATATTTCGCGAAAATATCCACCAGAAAAACAGAAAATACCTGCTCCAAGTGAATTTTTAGACGCCAAATGAATAGAAATATCACGACCGAGTGTGCGAAAGTGTAGTCGTCATGTAATCGTTGCATCATGATTGTGCCGATGAAGCAACTATGATTGGACGACCAATGTGCAGAAATCCTAAGTCAACCTCATTATTGTCACCATCCCATTTGGAAACGAGCTACCCAACAACAGTTTATCGAGATTCCTGTTTGGACCGACAAGAAAAGGTCAAGCAAATCAAGGTGAACGTCGGTTGGTGTGGGGAGAGCAGCGAAGGTGTTTTCAGTAAATTCCGCGAAGGCTATCCAATCAGCTTTGGAGAAGTTGATATAAGTTCGGTGCTCCGCGGAAGCAAAGTCGCTTGTAGCGCTGACTATTGTTNAAAAGTTAGTATTTTTTTGCATAAAATCTGTGGAAATTATTAAAAAGTGGATAATATTATTAAAATTCAATAAATGTGAGCGTTTTAACCATAAAATATGACGAAATTGTAAAAAGTCTGTGTGCATACACAAACACATTTCAGGAAAAGAAAAGAAGAGATATTACTGAAAAATGATGTCTAGAATTGTTGCAGCACAGTCTATATTTTAAAAATTGCAGGTTTTTGTAAATATTTCGCGAAAATATCCACCAGAAAAACAGAAAATACCTGCTCCAAGTGAATTTTTAGACGCCAAATGAATAGAAATATCACGACCGAGTGTGCGAAAGTGTAGTCGTCATGTAATCGTTGCATCATGATTGTGCCGATGAAGCAACTATGATTGGACGACCAATGTGCAGAAATCCTAAGTCAACCTCATTATTGTCACCATCCCATTTGGAAACGAGCTACCCAACAACAGTTTATCGAGATTCCTGTTTGGACCGACAAGAAAAGGTCAAGCAAATCAAGGTGAACGTCGGTTGGTGTGGGGAGAGCAGCGAAGGTGTTTTCAGTAAATTCCGCGAAGGCTATCCAATCAGCTTTGGAGAAGTTGATATAAGTTCGGTGCTCCGCGGAAGCAAAGTCGCTTGTAGCGCTGACTATTGTTATGTCTGTCGAGCTGCAGCAGCTGCCCATAATCCTGGTGGGTGCGTCGTCGTTCATTGTTCAGAATGTCGAATCGTCTATCTGTTCAGCCAAATCGGTTCTCCTACGATCGTTAGACAGGCTTGAGTGCCAAAGATCGTGGTGCGCATTAAAGTCACCTACTACCATTCGGTTTTCACCTCTGAGGAGCGCACCTATATCAGGGTGATATCCTGCCTGGCAGCAGGTGACAGGGGGTATATAAACGTTGAACATTTCGAGCTCCACATCGGCTGACCGGATAGCAACGCCCTGACATTCTAGGGTGGTATCCCTGCGGTCGATGTCTGCTTCGATAAGACGATACTGCACGGTGTGGTGCGTGATCAACGCTAAGTCACCACCATTATCTCGCTCGCGATCCCGACGGTGCTCGTTGTACCCGGCACAATTCAACAATGTCGTCTCTTGGACCGCAGTTATCAGTATACCATGCCTTCCCATAAAGACGGTTATCACCTCGATCTTGCTCTGACGCCCGTTGCAGTTAAATTGAGGAAGCTTCATATGGTTCGGGAGACGTGTGGTAATGCGGGGTGTGAGAGATGTGTGTGGCCGTGACGCCATTGGCTGTGTGCGCTGCTGAGGTGGTTGCCGCCCTGTGGTGGTGGCGGGTGGCGTCGCGTTTGAGGTTTGCGAACGTGCTGCGCAGCACGGGCCCCCGAAGTTCCTCGTCCAGTCTCGCGTGGTGCGCAGACCTGCACATGCCCTAAAGTGGCACCAGCCAAGGCAGGTGTTCCGCTTGACTAATGTCACTTTACGGAATATCGTGGTCTGACATAACGTGCAGATTGTAGGAGGAACCAAGAGTTGTTGGCGACGGCGTGTGGGTGGTGGTGCGGTTGAGCGTGTTCTGTTGTTGTTGTTGTTGTAGCGGCTACAACAACCCCGCCCAGATCGGTTGGTATCTCAGTCGTTGTCGTCAAGTTCCACTAACGGCAACCCTAGGAAGCGTGCAGCTTCTGCGGGGTTTGCCCATAGGGACAAGGCCGTTAGGGATGTCGGGTTTGCCGGGCATGCGAAGAGATGTTTTGAGTCATGTGGGGTCTCTCCGCATGCCGGACATTCGTTCGGCACATCCTCATTCAAGTAGGAGTTTAACCTGCTGCAGTAGCCGGAGCGAAGTTGTGCGAGTGTAGTGCGTGTCTGCCGAGGCAGATGAAGCTCCGTCTCGTCTATGTCCGGGGGTGGTGTGCCTAGAACGGCATTCACAGGTCTAGAGTCTACATAACTCGAGACTGAGTCCCTGTGAATGCCGTTCAGGGCCTGTCTGTAAGCTGTCGGGTCCAGAGGTTGCTTAATGAACCTCTGGACTTCGTCCGTTAGTTCATATAGATGCCTCCTGACGTGCCTAGGCGAGGGCTCCTCTGCAAGCAGCTGTCTGCTTGGGTGGCCACTTCTGTGGCTCCCGATCAGGAACTGCTTGCAGAGCATTATATTATGCTCCTTTACAGGGAGCATTTGCGCCTCGCCGTGCAGGTGGTGTTCAGGCGACATCAAGAGGCATCCCGTCGCTGTCCTGAGTGCGGTGTTCTGTACAGTCTGTAGCTTCGTCCACTGCGTCCTACTAGTCCCTGGCGACCACACTGGCGCTGCGTAGTTCAAAACCGGCCGGCCTATTGCCTTGTATGTTGCCAGCAACGTTTCTTTGTCTTTGCCCCAAGTACTGCCGGCTAGTGACTTGAGGAGTGTGTTCTGTGGTCTGTCGCGGTTGTGGTGTGGTCTATTGTGTTATGTTGTTGTGCTGTGGTGTTTGTGTGGGACTGCTCAGGTGGAATGGGGTTAGCCGTGGAGGCTGCTCTGTTTAAGCAGCAGGGGCCACAAACGACTTGGTCCACTGCCGATGTGTCCGTAGTCCTGAGCAGACTCTGAGATGACTCCACCCCTCGCAAGCATTGCACTTGACTGAGGTGGAGTGGAGGTGTAGTCGTCTCTGGCATACACAGCAGGTGTAGGTTTCTGGCCCTGGGTTTGACTCGATGCCAGCCCTGAGCAGAAGAAAACGTAGCGAATGTAGCCCCATGGACGAACAACTTCTGAGATACTTCACCAACCTAAAAGGGGTTAGATCGCCGAAACAACAGCCCTTGGTCAGGTAAAGCCCCGAGTCATTCCGGTACGTAGAACCGGCTGTCGTGGGAATGGGTGCGTCCAAGTACAGGTGGTGTTGGCGCAGCGGATGCCGATTTAACTTACTCCTTACCATGCGGATAGGATGCAGATAGATTGCACTGGTCGCCGAGATTTTCGTATGTGATTTCCACAAGTATCTTCAATCCGATCACTGTCCTTTGTTAGCCTGCCGGGGACCTGCAAACATAAGCATTACGGACGTAAGAAAGGTGTATTTGAACAAGTGCAAATGCCTTTGTGCTGTGTTCTTACACATATGTGTGTACCAACTCACAAACGCCCACAGGCCATTAGTTTATACATACAAGGCAAGACACTTGATTTATATTTTTAAATTTTTTTAAGCATTTGCATGCGGGTGATACAAAGTATGTCACAACTTACCGGCAGTCTTAAGCACCTGTATTCCTCAGGGTCTGTACTGCTTGTACTGTCACTCCACAAAACTGGTATCGCGTTTCTTTCTATATATATTTTTCTAATAGCCGCGCACTTACAGAAGACTCCACGCACCTTACACTTAACGTCACTTTGATAATGACCCGTTGGCCTTCTCATGCGCCTTTTATAGACGATCAAGCGGAGAAAGCCTATCTTGCCTCATGCCTACGTTCCTACTTTCACTCATACCCAAAGGTCCCATTTCAAATATACACATACACACGCACACACTCATACTGCACTATGCCCATCATATTATCCACTACTTCCGACCCACTGCTTCCGATTTATTGTTGCTAATGCCTCAGCAACATCATGGCCGCCGTATATACATGCATACCTGTATTGGCAACACTTCCGCTTAAGCAACTGCTGGCGCTACAGTATTTACCCAGCAAATACAGTTTTTTTTTTTTACTTTTTTCAACTTTGGTGAGGTTTTTACGCACTATTTTATAAGAAAATCATACTAGTCCTAAATTGATTGTAAAACCTAATTTAATAACTAGTAAAACGAGTGTTTATTTTCAAAAATCGGATGAAAGTTTACTGAGTACTTAACCTTTTTATGAAAACAAAATTTTTGCAAAAATATAATTTTTGACTATACTACTCCAAAATGTTTTCTTGACCGTCTTTTTCTTAACTAAGCATGATCAGTTTCTCGTTTTGGAATATTCTGAAATCATTTTTATACCCAAGCGCACTTGTACGCAAGGGTATTATAGCTTTGTTCACATAACGGTTGTTTGTAACAGCCAAAACTAATCGAGATAGATTTAGACAAATGTATACATAAATGATCAGAATGAAAAAAGAAATCGATTAAGCCGTGACTGTCTGTACGTCCGTCTGTACACACGATAACTCGAGTCAAAATTGAGATATCTTAACGGAACTTGGTATGTGTACTTCTTTTTAGCGTATGTCGGATGGTATTGAAAATGGGCATATTAAAAAAAGTTTTTTAATTGTAGCCATTTCTTGGTGAAAGTGTTCCCCTTCTTCTATGTGGGAAGAAATCCAAATGGAAATGGATTTTTAAGGACATGTTAAAACCCATTCCACCGTAAGTATTCAAAAATTCGTTAACAACCGTGACATAGTCGTCGCTTCTGTGGCTTCCAAAGAAATTATTGCATACGGCTACAAAACACTTCCATGCACGTTTTTCTACAGAGCTTAGCTTGTTCAGAAAGCCCACTTCGCTCATAATTTTACGAATTTGAGGTCCTATGAAAATACCTGAAATTCATAAAAAGAGACAAAACCGGTGAAAAAGTATTAGATGAGAGAATAAAAAATTAATACCTCCTTTTATTTTGGCTTCACTAAATTTTGGGAACACAACTTTACAATTAGGGGTATTCTCGGAGTCTTGCAAAGCCCTTGCACGGTGCATGGATTGCACGAAAAAAACCTGATTTCCTATGGGACCACTTTGCTGGGACCACTTTGCAAACCGTGCAATCCCTGTACCGTGCAAGAGCTTTGAAACTATAGGGGTTTCATATATCCCACGTTTAAACCAGTGATGGGCACCATAACACTATCACATTTTGAGCATGTGTTAGTGTCTTTTGCCGAGAGCGGACGACTCGGCCATTCAGTCGATTACTTCAGTTGAAACGAGGTGGTTGTGCGCGCACGATACTGGAATTCAAGAAAAACGCAAGAGCAACTCCTAATTTTCGCGCTGTGAAGCGTGCAGACAACGCAACATGCCTCGGCAACAGCTTATGCGAGACTGATTCATTGGTTGAATTGCGTTTTTTTCGGCAATATAATGTGTTAGCATATATGTACTTGTTAAAAGCGTAGTTGAGCTGTTCGCGTGATACGAAATGCCCACTACTGGTTTAAACGCAGTGGTGGTAGGACAACATTTTGAGCTTTGGCCAATGGGTCGTTTAAAACGTTTCTCCAGCCTATTTGATCCGGCTCTCGGAATTGCCATACTTTGCGATCATAGAAAACGTCAAATTAAAAAAGGGTCAAGAAAACAATTTTTGAGTTGTATAGCCAAAAATAATATTTTTGCAAACATTTTGTTTTCATAAAAAGTTTAATGACTCAGTAAACTTTCATCCGACTTTAGAAAATAAACACTCTTTTCACTCGTCATTAAATTTAGTTTTACAATCAATTTGCTGGGTAAATACACACAGATCTTTTAAGGTTTCTTTACTTATATATATATATCGTTCGAAAGGCCCAGCTTTTTATTTTTAAACCGAAACTCGGTTCATAATCAACTAAGTTTCATGCTTATGAGTGTGCAAAAGTACGAAAACCGTGTTTGGGTTCATAAAAAGTTTAATGACTCAGTAAACTTTCATCCGACTTTAGAAAATAAACACTCTTTTCACTCGTCATTAAATTTAGTTTTACAATCAATTTAGGACTAATATGGTTTTCTTATAAAATAGTGAGTGAAAAGCTCACCAAAGTTGAAAAAAGTAAAAAAAAAATGTATTTGCTGGGTAAATACACACAGATCTTTTAAGGTTTCTTTACTTATATATATATATCGTTCGAAAGGCCCAGCTTTTTATTTTTAAACCGAAACTCGGTTCATAATCAACTAAGTTTCATGCTTATGAGTGTGCAAAAGTACGAAAACCGTGTTTGGGTTCATAAAAAGTTTAATGACTCAGTAAACTTTCATCCGACTTTAGAAAATAAACACTCTTTTCACTCGTCATTAAATTTAGTTTTACAATCAATTTAGGACTAATATGGTTTTCTTATAAAATAGTGAGTGAAAAGCTCACCAAAGTTGAAAAAAGTAAAAAAAAAATGTATTTGCTGGGTAAATACACACAGATCTTTTAAGGTTTCTTTACTTATATATATATATCGTTCGAAAGGCCCAGCTTTTTATTTTTAAACCGAAACTCGGTTCATAATCAACTAAGTTTCATGCTTATGATTGTGCAAAAGTACGAAAACCGTGTTTGGCAAATTTCATATTTCGATTCTTGTTTTACTCGAAAGGACCTACCAGAAAATATACATAACTTCCCATGTATTTTTTAGTGTCGTACAGGGTTATTGGCTTAACTCTTGTTTTACTCTTTGCTGCAACGATTACATTACAATTACTCACATTACGTGGTTTCATTCCAGAAGGGGGGGCTGTAGTCGGCGTGATTGTAACTGAAGGTGTAATGGTAAGATTTGGAAGATTGGAACGTGAATGAATTCTTTGAGAAGAATGCGAATTGCCTGAGGTCAATGTTGTTCCTCCTGGAAGAGACGAACGAGGTGGTGGAAGAACCGAAGAATTAGCGCGGCTGAATGAAGGTGATGAAGTTACCATAGTACATGGAGATGACACTGAATTGCGGCTGTATGATGTAGTGCTTAAATTTGAACCAACTAGTAATTCAGCGTGCTTTCAAAGGCTCAGAAATCGATACTTACTTTATATTTACAGTGGTGGACCGACCTTTTGATTGGTTCGACACAGTCACTATAGTTGTAGTTGTTACGCTTAATGAACTTTTAGATGTGAGAGCAGTTGGGATAAGAGTCATGGCATTGCTAGAGGAAGCTGTGTGCGTGAGGGCTAAGTTCTCCTTCATTACATGTTGCGACTGTTTAAGTTTCTTAAGCAAAACCAATTTTGTTTCTTCATTTCGCAGATCCTCCCTAAGTTTGCGCAAGCCTTTTTCCCGTTCCACAATTTCAGCAGGGGACAATTCCTTTATAGGAACGTATGATGCAGAATCTTCATCGTCTGTTTCAGAATCTATGTTTCCGTTATGTTGCCGGCCGTTTATGCGTGCTGGTAATAAAACTATATCTGGTGCCTCTGCGTAGGACTTTGGTTCAGTTCGTGGTCTTAGAACACGTCGTTGTACTTTATTATCTTCCTGCAATACTAATTCTGTACCAATAATAGGGTAAATTAAATAAGTTTAAGCGTAAATTATAATCATTAATATGCCATTACCGTTAGTTGAAATTGTGCTGGGCAGTGACGATGTAGATATAATAGTCAGGCCAGAATTTTGCGATGCAACACGGGCGTCCCGAATACCAGATGGAGTTATAGTTAATGCTGGATCTCGACTAGAACCAAGACTTAAGTCCACTACATCATCGATATCCATTTTGGCCATGCCTTAAGAGGTGTGAGATTTGATTGAAGTTTATATGAACTACAAATAAAGAGAGAAATTTTAAAAACCAAGAAAGTAAATACTGAAGCGCTAAGCCTTAATATCTTAAGTGCTCGGCATATCATGTCTCATGCACATTAGGTCAATATTTTACAAATCGTGCATTTTATTACTTCATAATTTAGAATCAACAAAAAAAATTTTTATAAGTTATATGCCTATACCGGCGGCCGCCGTGGAGTATTGTTTAGCAGTGCACGGTACCCCCGCGAAGGGCCTGAGTTCAAGCCCAGTTTCCAATATAAAAAATAAAAGTTTTTTCTAATAGCGGTCGCCCTTCGAGCGTATTCTGCAATGAAAAACGGCTTCTCATAAAAATACAAACGCCGCAGTGTTTCGACTATATGGAGGCAGGTGGAAATAACTCACTGAAACTTGACATGTGCTCTAGTTTTACTTAGAAATAGAGAATTATGAAATTTTTTAAAGATAAGATGAAATAATTGCCACGCCCTCTACTCTTGTGGGCGAAAACACTATTTTAATCCGATTTCGATGAAATTTAGTTTGTAGTGATTTATTTTGGAACAAATTTCCGTCATCCCTTGTTTGGTTTGCAGACAAACCGGTTTCGACATTGTGCCATCTTCAGTGACATTTTTCGTTCTGTAGTAGTTCTGTGTAATTTGTAGTCTTTATTAGAGAAACCTAAATATAAAATATGGGTAAGATTGGATCACTATAACGTCCAAAACTTACAAAAAATGTGGGCCAAGTTATTAAATGTGATGGAATTTTGGTTAATTTTTGTTTCCTGCTTTCCACTCTCAGAAAACAAAGGTTATGCTATAAAATGACTTATACTACGTTCAAATTGACGAGCTAAGCATGTTAAATGGGCTTGAACCAGTTAAATGAACAAAACATGTTTATAAACAACTTAAATCGCATGCAATTGTTGTTGGAAAATTGAACCAGTTAAATCATTTAACTCGTTTGAAAACCAGTTCAGCGCAGAGTTGTATCAGAAAGCTTTCTGCTCCGACCAATCAGAAAGACCCAAAAGCTTTCATTTGACACGCCAACGTTCAAAAAATTTATATTCTGAAAAATATTAAAAATTAAAAATTATCAAAAATTATCAAAATTGTATGCATGTCTGCCAGCCAAAAAAGAGGCAAAGGCGGTGATTAGTTATTTCCCATGAGGTCTCATCGTACGCAGAGATAAATAGAGCATACAAACTAAACATTTTGAAGTCTCTAAGTTATCCGTATGCGTTAATATCATGAAGCAGACATTCGCACAAAACAAATTGAAACACAAAAACTTGATTTTGAATATTTTTTTCGAATTTTTATAGGTAATCAAACAACCGTCAAAGTTAACTCCAAATGTTCAATGTGGACGATTGTGTTTTCCAAAAAGCTCTTTTTCATTTAACAAGTTAAATGGGGCCAATTTGAACGTAACATTAGGTGTAAATACTCGCTTTTTCCCAATATTTGGCGAGATTTTTTCACTGTTCGAAAAATTCTTTTCACGAAATTATGCAAAAAGAAGCTGAAAATCAAAAATTAAGAAAATTAAAAATTACATATATTTGCAGAGTCGCGCGCAAAGATCAAATTATATATTCGAAAACTACATACATTCGTCTAATTTCAAGACCTGACGGAGCGATACTCGCACTTTTTTTACAATAATCTTTAACATCTACATTCCAAAGTAAATTTTTCGGTAAGAAAATAGGAAAGTACCAAATAAATGATAAATACCTTCACCTGAATATTCCACGCCATTTAAATAATTGATTACAGTTGAAAAAGAAATATTTTCTTTAATGGGTTAATCGTCAAAGGCAACTAAACTGATTAGTCGGTAGCGCGCCCATTTCGAATTTTTTGGAAATGTATCGTTCGTGAAGAATGACTTTTACTTTTCCTTCTCTAAGTCTATCGGTTTTTTTTTATCAACTTTCACCATGACCTTTTTCTACCTGCCTCCATATAGTCGAAACACTGTGCGCCGTTCGGAGTCGGCGTAAAACTGTAGGTCCCTCCCCTTTGTTTGGGAACATCAAGGTGCACTCCATAAATCGGAGGAGAAGCTCGACCAAACACTAACATATTGTGCAAGCACCAATCTATTATTATTTTATGCCTATACCAGGATATAGTCGACAATTTTTCCCCCAGACAATTAAGGTTTCGAATTTGGATGTTGTTGTTGTTGTTGCAGCGGTATATTCAGCCCTGCCTAGTTCGACTTGTCAATCAAACGTTGTCGTCAAGCTAATTTAACGGGACACCCAGGAACTGCGCAACTCCACCTGGGATACTGTGGATAGCATAGACTCGGCGACAAAGTTTAACCATGGCCGTCGATAGACGACAGCCGGTTCTACGTACCGGAATGACTCGGGTTTTACCCGACCAAGGGCTGTGTTGTTTCGGAGATCTAACCCCGTTTAGGTCTGCGAAGTATCTCAGAAGTTGTTCGTCATAGGGCTACATTCGCTACGTTTTCTTCTACTCAGGGCTGGCATCAAGTCAAACCCAGGGCCAGAAACCTACACCTGCTGTGTATGCCAGAGACGACTACACCACAACTCCACCTCAGTCAAGTGCAATGCTTGCGAGGGGTGGAGTCACCTCAGAGTCTGCTAAGGACTACGGACACATCGGCAGTGGACCAAGTCGTTTGTGGCCCCTGCGGCTCAAACAGAGCAGCTTCCACGGCTAACCCCAGTCCACCTGAGCAGTCCCACACAAACACCACAGCACAACAACATAACACAATAGACCACAACACAACCGCGACAGACCACAGAACACACACAACCGCACCACCACCCACACGCCGCCGCCAACAACTCTTGGTTCCTCCAACAATCTGCACGGTATGTCAGACCGGGATATTATGTAATGTGAAATTCACTTTAGGGCGTGTTCGGGTCTGCGCACCACTCGACGAGGGCCCGTGTTGCGCAGCACGATCGCAAACCTCAACCACGACGCCACCCACCACCACCACAGGACGGCAGCCACCTTAGCAGCGCACACAGCCAATGGCGACACGACCACACACATCTCTCACACCCCGCATTACCACACGTCCACCGAACCACATGAAGCTCCTTCAATTTAACTGCAATGGGCTTCAGAGCAAGACCGAGGTGATAACCGTCTTTACTGTTAACTGCGGTCCAAGAGACGAAGTTGCACAGCAATTCGACATTGTTGAATTGTGCCGGGTACAACGTGCACCGTCGAGATCGCGAGCGAGATAATGGTGGTGACTTAGCGTTCATCACGCACCACACCGTGCAGTATCGTCTTATCGAAGCAGACATCGACCGCAGGGATACACCCTAGAATGTCAGAGCATTGCTTTCCGGTCAAGCGATGTCGAGTTCGAAATATTTAACGTTTATATACGACCTGTCACCTGCTGCCCGGCAGAATATCACCCTGATATAGGTGCGCTCCTCAGAGGTGAAAACCGAATGGTAGTAGGTGACTTTGATGCGCACCACGATCTTTGGCACTCAAGCCTGTCAAACGATCGTAGGGGAACCGATCTGGCTGAGCAGATAGACGATTCGACATTATGCACATTGAACGACGACGCACCCACCAGGATTATGGGCAGCTGCTGCAGCTCGCCAGACATAACAATAGTCAGCGCTAGTCTGATAAACAGCATATCATGGCGGCCTATGCTGACCTTGGCATCAGACCATCTGCCCATAGTCATCTCGATCGATAAACCAACCGACTTTGCTTCCGCGGAGCATCGAACCTATATCAACTTCTCCAAAGCTGATTGGATAGCCTTCGCGGAATTTACTGAAAACACCTTCGCTGCTCTCCCCACACCAACCAACGTCCACCTTGGTTAACGTAAGTTCCGCAGGGCTGTCACCGCTGCGGCAGCTCGCTTCGTACCGGCAGGATGCATAACGGACGCATGTCCAAATTTCCCTGCCGAAGCGGCTGTTCTAGCCGATGAGCGTGACAGCCTTTGTCAGGCCGATCCCGGAGATCCCCGTATCAGGGATCTCAACGCAGAGATTCGGCAACTAGTGAACGTACATAAGCGGAAGAAGTCGGATGAACATCTGAAGACCTGTAACTTCACCTCTGGTGTGAGTAAGCTATGGTCAACCGTGAGGTCACAGTCCAATCCGACGAAGCACGACGACAGAGTCGAAATTT
>NW_016157492.1:265610-266269 GCF_001687245.7 Rhagoletis zephyria
ATGAGCGTGATAGCCTTCGTCAGGCCGATCCCGGAGATCCCCGTATCAGGGATCTCAACGCAGAGATTCGGCAACTAGTGAACGTACATAAGCGGAAGAAGTCGGATGAACATCTGAAGACCTGTAACTTCACCTCTGGTGTGAGTAAGCTATGGTCAACCGTGAGGTCACAGTCCAATCCGACGAAGCACGACGACAGAGTCGAAAGAAGTGGGATGAACATCTGAAGACCTGTAACTTCACCTCTGGTGTGAGTAAGCTATGGTCAACCGTGAGGTCACAGTCCAATCCGACGAAGCACGACGACAGAGTCGAAAGAAGTGGGATGAACATCTGAAGACCTGTAACTTCACCTCTGGTGTGAGTAAGCTATGGTCAACCGTGAGGTCACAGTCCAATCCGACGAAGCACGACGACAGAGTCGAAAGAAGTGGGATGAACATCTGAAGACCTGTAACTTCACCTCTGGTGTGAGTAAGCTATGGTCAACCGTGAGGTCACAGTCCAATCCGACGAAGCACGACGACAGAGTCGAAATTTGTTTCGGCGACCATGCCTCGTCGGACCCGGAGCGATACGCGAGCTACTTTAGCCGGCAGTTCATACTGCATCTTCCGGTGGACAAAACCAAGCGTCGAGTGACCAGAAGGCTGCACAAA
>NW_016157492.1:266294-276128 GCF_001687245.7 Rhagoletis zephyria
GAGAAACCTAAATATAAAATATGGGTAAGATTGGATCACTATAACGTCCAAAACTTACAAAAAATGTGGGCCAAGTTATTAAATGTGATGGAATTTTGGTTAATTTTTGTTTCCTGCTTTCCACTCTCAGAAAACAAAGGTTATGCTATAAAATGACTTATACTACGTTCAAATTGACGAGCTAAGCATGTTAAATGGGCTTGAACCAGTTAAATGAACAAAACATGTTTATAAACAACTTAAATCGCATGCAATTGTTGTTGGAAAATTGAACCAGTTAAATCATTTAACTCGTTTGAAAACCAGTTCAGCGCAGAGTTGTATCAGAAAGCTTTCTGCTCCGACCAATCAGAAAGACCCAAAAGCTTTCATTTGACACGCCAACGTTCAAAAAATTTATATTCTGAAAAATATTAAAAATTAAAAATTATCAAAAATTATCAAAATTGTATGCATGTCTGCCAGCCAAAAAAGAGGCAAAGGCGGTGATTAGTTATTTCCCATGAGGTCTCATCGTACGCAGAGATAAATAGAGCATACAAACTAAACATTTTGAAGTCTCTAAGTTATCCGTATGCGTTAATATCATGAAGCAGACATTCGCACAAAACAAATTGAAACACAAAAACTTGATTTTGAATATTTTTTTCGAATTTTTATAGGTAATCAAACAACCGTCAAAGTTAACTCCAAATGTTCAATGTGGACGATTGTGTTTTCCAAAAAGCTCTTTTTCATTTAACAAGTTAAATGGGGCCAATTTGAACGTAACATTAGGTGTAAATACTCGCTTTTTCCCAATATTTGGCGAGATTTTTTCACTGTTCGAAAAATTCTTTTCACGAAATTATGCAAAAAGAAGCTGAAAATCAAAAATTAAGAAAATTAAAAATTACATATATTTGCAGAGTCGCGCGCAAAGATCAAATTATATATTCGAAAACTACATACATTCGTCTAATTTCAAGACCTGACGGAGCGATACTCGCACTTTTTTTACAATAATCTTTAACATCTACATTCCAAAGTAAATTTTTCGGTAAGAAAATAGGAAAGTACCAAATAAATGATAAATACCTTCACCTGAATATTCCACGCCATTTAAATAATTGATTACAGTTGAAAAAGAAATATTTTCTTTAATGGGTTAATCGTCAAAGGCAACTAAACTGATTAGTCGGTAGCGCGCCCATTTCGAATTTTTTGGAAATGTATCGTTCGTGAAGAATGACTTTTACTTTTCCTTCTCTAAGTCTATCGGTTTTTTTTTATCAACTTTCACCATGACCTTTTTCTACCTGCCTCCATATAGTCGAAACACTGTGCGCCGTTCGGAGTCGGCGTAAAACTGTAGGTCCCTCCCCTTTGTTTGGGAACATCAAGGTGCACTCCATAAATCGGAGGAGAAGCTCGACCAAACACTAACATATTGTGCAAGCACCAATCTATTATTATTTTATGCCTATACCAGGATATAGTCGACAATTTTTCCCCCAGACAATTAAGGTTTCGAATTTGGATGTTGTTGTTGTTGTTGCAGCGGTATATTCAGCCCTGCCTAGTTCGACTTGTCAATCAAACGTTGTCGTCAAGCTAATTTAACGGGACACCCAGGAACTGCGCAACTCCACCTGGGATACTGTGGATAGCATAGACTCGGCGACAAAGTTTAACCATGGCCGTCGATAGACGACAGCCGGTTCTACGTACCGGAATGACTCGGGTTTTACCCGACCAAGGGCTGTGTTGTTTCGGAGATCTAACCCCGTTTAGGTCTGCGAAGTATCTCAGAAGTTGTTCGTCATAGGGCTACATTCGCTACGTTTTCTTCTACTCAGGGCTGGCATCAAGTCAAACCCAGGGCCAGAAACCTACACCTGCTGTGTATGCCAGAGACGACTACACCACAACTCCACCTCAGTCAAGTGCAATGCTTGCGAGGGGTGGAGTCACCTCAGAGTCTGCTAAGGACTACGGACACATCGGCAGTGGACCAAGTCGTTTGTGGCCCCTGCGGCTCAAACAGAGCAGCTTCCACGGCTAACCCCAGTCCACCTGAGCAGTCCCACACAAACACCACAGCACAACAACATAACACAATAGACCACAACACAACCGCGACAGACCACAGAACACACACAACCGCACCACCACCCACACGCCGCCGCCAACAACTCTTGGTTCCTCCAACAATCTGCACGGTATGTCAGACCGGGATATTATGTAATGTGAAATTCACTTTAGGGCGTGTTCGGGTCTGCGCACCACTCGACGAGGGCCCGTGTTGCGCAGCACGATCGCAAACCTCAACCACGACGCCACCCACCACCACCACAGGACGGCAGCCACCTTAGCAGCGCACACAGCCAATGGCGACACGACCACACACATCTCTCACACCCCGCATTACCACACGTCCACCGAACCACATGAAGCTCCTTCAATTTAACTGCAATGGGCTTCAGAGCAAGACCGAGGTGATAACCGTCTTTACTGTTAACTGCGGTCCAAGAGACGAAGTTGCACAGCAATTCGACATTGTTGAATTGTGCCGGGTACAACGTGCACCGTCGAGATGCGAGCGAGATAATGGTGGTGACTTAGCGTTCATCACGCACCACACCGTGCAGTATCGTCTTATCGAAGCAGACATCGACCGCAGGGATACACCCTAGAATGTCAGAGCATTGCTTTCCGGTCAAGCGATGTCGAGTTCGAAATATTTAACGTTTATATACGACCTGTCACCTGCTGCCCGGCAGAATATCACCCTGATATAGGTGCGCTCCTCAGAGGTGAAAACCGAATGGTAGTAGGTGACTTTGATGCGCACCACGATCTTTGGCACTCAAGCCTGTCAAACGATCGTAGGGGAACCGATCTGGCTGAGCAGATAGACGATTCGACATTATGCACATTGAACGACGACGCACCCACCAGGATTATGGGCAGCTGCTGCAGCTCGCCAGACATAACAATAGTCAGCGCTAGTCTGATAAACAGCATATCATGGCGGCCTATGCTGACCTTGGCATCAGACCATCTGCCCATAGTCATCTCGATCGATAAACCAACCGACTTTGCTTCCGCGGAGCATCGAACCTATATCAACTTCTCCAAAGCTGATTGGATAGCCTTCGCGGAATTTACTGAAAACACCTTCGCTGCTCTCCCCACACCAACCAACGTCCACCTTGGTTAACGTAAGTTCCGCAGGGCTGTCACCGCTGCGGCAGCTCGCTTCGTACCGGCAGGATACATAACGGACGCATGTCCAAATTTCCCTGCCGAAGCGGCTGTTCTAGCCGATGAGCGTGACAGCCTTTGTCAGGCCGATCCCGGAGATCCCCGTATCAGGGATCTCAACGCAGAGATTCGGCAACTAGTGAACGTACATAAGCGGAAGAAGTCGGATGAACATCTGAAGACCTGTAACTTCACCTCTGGTGTGAGTAAGCTATGGTCAACCGTGAGGTCACAGTCCAATCCGACGAAGCACGACGACAGAGTCGAAATTTGTTTCGGCGACCATGCCGCTTCGTCGGACCCGGAGCGATGCGCGAGCTATTTTAGCCGGCAGTTCATACTGCATCCTCCGGTGGACAAAGCCAAGCGTCGAGTGACCAGAAGGCTGCACAAACTGCCAACAAATTGTGCCCCCCTTGCTTTCACCTGCGGTGAAGTTCAGGTGGCCATCGGAAAGGCGAAAGCCTCCAAAGCCATGGGTCGCCGCGGAATATAATACGGAGGTCCTCAATTTGTCTATGGCTACTCTCATCATCCCAGACATCTGGAAGGTGGGGAGAGTGGTCCCACTGCTCAAACCGGGGAAACCCGCCAACAAATTGCGCAAACGTCAAAGCTGTGAAGCTGTGTTTTTCTGTGATCTGTTTAAATTTTGTGTTTTTTTAAGCTGTTTACGCTTATTAAAGTAAAAAATTAAAAAAAGTGTTAATAAACTTCTGGTGCACAATTTAAAGATAAGTAAAACATCAAAATTTCCTGTAAATTTGATTAATTTACCTTGATATTCTTAATTGCATGTGCCGAGTATTTTGCTTCTTATAACATATTGTTGTTGTACAATAGTTTTTGTTTGTGCACATTGATTTTGCTCTTTTTGTCATTTCTGCTGTTTCATCATTGTCACAGCTGTTTGCGTTGTGTTTATTAGGTGTCAAATATACAGTACATTTAAAACTGTTCGCTACATAGCTTTCCAACTGATATTTACTAGCTGACTGGTTCACTGATTAATACATCCTTTTCAAAACTGNTTTATTAGGTGTCAAATATACAGTGCATCTAAAACTGTTCGCTAACTGATATTTACCAGCTGATTGGTTCACTGATTAATACATCGTTTTCAAAACCGTTTTTGCTTTTTTGCTTCTAAAACCTAAAAATAAATATAATTTTAAACATGTCGTGTATTTACACCAATTGCCACGTTAAAAGCGACTCCTATGTGTCATGCTGGCTCTACGATGGGATTGCCCATATAAAATGTTCTGGTTTGAGCGGTAGAGTATTAGACGCTATTAAAGAGAAATTTAAGCATTACGAAAAAATGTTTAGGTCTCTCACTTGTCTCGACAACCCTCCAAACTCTGAGGATAGCCGGGAAAATAAAGGTGGGCGTGTTATTAGTCCACCTAAAAAGACAGCCACGGATTCTAGTAAAAAAAATCCTCCATCCAAGTCCTTTGAACTTATTAATCTATCTTATCCATGCCCTCAGGCATTGGAGCCTACGATATCTAAAGCCATATCCACTAGGTCTACTTCTAAAAATAGTCAAACCGTTCATTTAACAGTGTTTCCATCAACATCTCAAGCTGCACTGTCTAATTCGGAGCCCCGTACATCAGACATCATTACCAAAAAGTTGGTTGTAATTCCTCCGAGAAGATCAATCTTAGTCTCTAGATTTGCTAAAGATACTTCTTCGGATGATATAAAGTCATACATATCGACTAAAATTAGAAGTAAAGATGTATTTAATCGTAAATTTAATTTTAAATACGATCGCGATATTTCATCTTTTAAAATTGATGTAGCTTCCGAAGATTTTGATTCACTACTAAATAGTTCATTTTGGCCGACCGGGGCGTTTGTTCGCGAGTTTGAGTATAAACCTAATAAAAGTAATAATAACGTAGCTAAAATTTCTAATCTTAATTCGGATTCAAAAAACTAACTCGCAAGTCTAATTTAAGTATTTACTATCAAAACGTTAGAGGTTTGAATACCAAATTAACTGACTTATATTTAAAAGGTTTTGACTGCAATTATAATATTATTTCCTTGACCGAAA
The DNA here is from genome assembly GCF_001687245.7 of Rhagoletis zephyria. Taxonomy (NCBI): domain Eukaryota; kingdom Metazoa; phylum Arthropoda; class Insecta; order Diptera; family Tephritidae; genus Rhagoletis; species Rhagoletis zephyria. Next base: position 271,612 of record NW_016157492.1, read on the forward strand.
CATGGCTCAAACCTCATATTTTTAATTCCGAAATTCTTCCAAATGAATATCAAATATACAGGAGTGACCGCGTGGGCAGAATCGGCGGTGGTGTTCTTTTTGCGGTGCATTCATCGATACCATCCGAGGAAGTTAGTCTTCCTGTCATTGAATATACCGAATTTAAATGTATACGTGTACAGGCTGGAAAGACTTATATTTATTTAGCTCTTTGCTACATCCCTCCTAATTCTGCCGTATCGGTATATATGCAGCTAGTTTCTTTACTTGAGACCGTAAATGCAATGCTTACGGCATCCGATTCTATGATTGTTTTGGGCGATTTAAATCTGCCACATATTTCATGGAACATCATTGACACCGATGTTGTACCAGTTTCATCTAGAGATAGTTACAATGTATTTCTGGAGGAAATGGCTGAACTTTGCCTCAAACAAATAAATATATGTCCAAATAAGTTTGGAAAGGTCTTGGATCTCGTTTACGTTGATGATGTTCCGAAGGCCTCTATTAATCGGTGTGATCCCCTAGTTTTGCCGGAAGATGCATACCATCCTGCTCTTGAGTTAAGCTACGAAATCATAAATGAAATACATAATAATAAGTCAAGTTCAAGTACTAGATATGTTTTTGCGAAAGCAAATTTCAGGAAAATTAACAAAGAACTTTCAAAGTTATCTTGGCCAATATATAGAGATGACGTGGAGCGTAGCGTTGAGCACTTTAATGATACTGTTTTCAATTTGTTTCGAAAGTATGTGCCAAAACGTAATATTGTTCATGAAGAACCAATACAATTATGATTCACTAAAGAACTTAAACAATTGAAAAATAAAAAGTCGCACTCTTTTAAACTGTATAAAAGAACGGGCTTACACAGTGATTACCTAAGGCACTCAGTTTTGCGGCATAGCTACATTGCAACTCATTGCCAACATGTTTGCTCATATTTATGTAAAATTAAGAAGAATTTAATTAACAATCCTAAATCATTTTATGGTTTCGTAAATTCAAAGCGTAAGACACATGGTTTTCCGTCCGCTATGCATTATCGCAACACTGTATCTAGCGACAGCCAACTCATTGCCAACATGTTTGCTCGGTTCTTTAGGTCCAATTATTCTGTAGACTTCCCTATAAGTGGAGACTATCCGTACGAGCTTTGTCCAATCAACTCTGCTTATATGCCAGTAATATCTTCCGATGAAGTTTTACACTATTTAAAAACCTTAAAAGCGTCATTTAGGCCTGGACCTGATCATATTCCGACCTGTTTTCTTAAAAACTGCGCTGAGAACATCTGCGAGCCTTTAACAACTCTATTCAATTTGTCACTTAAACATGGCGTTTTTCCGTCAGCCTGGAAGGAGTCTTTCATAATACCACTTCACAAAAACGGCAGCAGGTCCTCTATAGAAAACTATCGAGGCATAGCGAAACTCTCCGCTATCCCCAAATTATTCGAAGCAATTATTGTTAACCAGCTGACATATTCTATATCTTCTTCAATTACACAATCTCAACACGGGCTTTCAAAAGGAAAACCTACTATGACTAAATTATTGGAGTTTACAACTCAAACGGTTTTAATGCGCCTGTGCGGAAGCGCTTGGTGCGTGGGGCGTAGCACCCACTTTCTTTAAAAATTGGACAAACTCACCCACGTACTGGTGCGTGCGAAAAAAGGGATTGCTGCACGCTACTCCTTGCTGGTGCTGCTGGACACTCCACGCTGCGTCTGCTTGCTGCTTGCCAGGTTGCCAAGCCCTGCACGGCCGCTCTCTTATTTTTAATTTTATTTAGTAAACACACCCGCACACTACTTTCGTTTATAAAAATTATTTTCTTTATTTAACTTTTAATTTTTAACTTCTTAATTCTTCTTATATTATTTCCGGACAACCGTTTTAGTTAAGAGTCGAGTAGCGATTGCCAAATGGCTTCTTGGAAGCCGAGCTACGATACACCTTCTAGAACGAATGTGGATCGTAAGCTCGGCAGTGTTGACAACACACGCGATGTAATTTTATTATTTTGGGCAACATAAGTGTTGCCATGTAAGATGTTACCACATCGCGTGTAGTGCCATTACACGGTAAAATGCTCATACCGACGTAATATACACCGATTTCAGTAAAGCTTTTGGCAAAGTATGTCACTCGTTACTCATCCGTAAACTCGACCTAATTCAATGGATCTCATCTTACCTCTCTGATAGAACACAAAGAGTTATCTATGTATATTAATACAAATGTTATGTTCGTATGTCACGGTCGTCAAAACTCGAGAACGGCTGAACCGATTTGAATAATTTTTTTTTTGTGTTGTTCGGTATAATACCAGAACCAATGATATCGCAAAAAATTGGAGGGTTGCCACCTATTTGAAAATTTTTAAACCCAATTATATTGATAAAATAAATAAATTATTACAATATGGGTATCAAATTAAAGAGTTTTAAGAAAGATAACTGCTGGAAATATTTTTGACGAGGGTTGCCACCTATTTGAAAATTTTAACTCAGACAAATTGATAAAATAAATAAATTATTGCCATGTGGGTGTAAAACTAAAGAGTTTTAAGAAGGCGTACAGCCGAAAATATGTTTGAAGAGTGTTGCCACCTGTTTGAAAATTTAACTAAAGTACATCGATAAAATAAATGAAATATTACATTATGGGTATCAAATTAAAGAGGTTTAAGAAAGATATCTGTTGGAAATATTTTGGAGAAAGGTTGCCACCAATTTTTAAATTTTAACTCAGTTAAATTGATAAAGTAAATTAAATATTGCTATGTGGATATCAAACTAAAGAATTTTAAGAAGGCTTACAGTCGAAAATATTTTAAAGGAGGGTTGCCACCTGTTAAAAAATTAAGCGCAATTTTATTGATAAACTAAATGATATATTACAATATAGATATTAAATTCAAGAGGTTTAAGAAAGATAGCTGCTGGAAATATTTTTGAGTAAAGTTGCCACATCTTTGAAAATTTAAACTCAGTTATTTTGATAAAATAAATGAAATACGGTAATTTGGGTATCAAACTTTAGATTTTTAAGAAGGCTTATAGCCGAAAATATGCCTGAGGAGGGTTGCCACCTGTTTGAAAATTTAACTCAATATAATTGGTATCAAATTAAAGAGGTTGAGGAAAGAAAACTTTAGGAAATACTTTTGTGCAGGATTGCCACCTATTTGAAAATTTTAACTCAGTTATATTGATTAAACAAATGAAATATTGCAATATGGGTAGCGAACTAAAGAGTTTTTAAAAGTCCTACAGTATAAAGTTTCTTTGAAGAGAGTTGTCACCTGTTTGAAAATTTATCTCAATAATTGGTAAAATAAATGAAATGTTACAATATCGGTACCAAACTAAAGGCATTTAAAAATCTTGATTTAGAAATCTATTTTTATATATAAAAAAATGTTGTGTTCCTTTGTCACGGTCATCGAAACTCGAGAACCGCTGAACTCATTTGAATAATTTTTTTTTGTATTGTTCGGTATCATAGCAGGATCATTTATATTACAAAAATAAATAAATGAAGTATTTCAATATTAAGGTTTACGGCCGAAAATATATTTGAGGAGGGTTGCCACCTGTTTGAAAATTTAACTAAATTTACATAATTGATAAAATAAATGACTTATTAAAATATAGGTATTAAATTAAGGAAGTTTAAGATAGATGACTGTTGGAGATATTTTTGAGGAGAGTTGCCACCTTTTTGAAAATTTTAACTCGAAAGCTTAGTATGTTGCACCAATGTATTTTCAATATAAAGCGATAAAATAAATAAACCAACGAAAAATTAGTCCCTTGTCAAATATGTTTGATTTATTATTATTTTTTATGGATATGTACAAATGTAGAGCGGGTACGGACCATGTGTGGTGGCTGACGGCCGTTCCTGGTTGAATACGGGAAAATAAGTACCCGCGCTCTTTTCAATAGAATTGAGTTCAACCTCAAAGCAGTAAAACTGTTTGGAGGGGAAGTTAAAAAATAGTTAATTTGGCGGGAAAAATTTATGACAGTTTTTAATAAATACATGTGTACATTAGAGTGGTCCAAATAAATAAAGTCGGAGTTTTAATGCCGGCACACCCTAGGATTGATCTATATCGAAAAAATATACCCCTATTTTTTTATTTTGAAATCAAAAAATATTTAGGGAGTGCTCAAAGCGTTCAAAGTTTTCCATGTATTTTATATGGAGAAAAAACAATTTTTCGTAGAAATGGTATAAAACTCTTGAAAATCAATATTTTTCGACCGGAAAACTATGGTTCTCTTCAGGAGACTAATATCCAATTGTTTATTTAACCATTTTTTATGATTAAAGATTTTTTATTGGTCCCCCCATTGCATTTTCTAAGGGCTTTGGAGGACCTATAAAATATAGTTACCATGAAAAAATTGTTAAAGAAACAATTGTGTATTATTACTGGGAATCTCCTGAATTTAAGTAAAGTTTTCCGATCGAAAAATATTGATTTTCAAGAAT
>NW_016157492.1:276153-278616 GCF_001687245.7 Rhagoletis zephyria
CCCCATTGCATTTTCTAAGGGCTTTGGAGGACCTATAAAATATAGTTACCATGAAAAAATTGTTAAAGAAACAATTGAGTATTATTACTGGGAATCTCCTGAAGATAAGTAAAGTTTTCCGATCGAAAAATATTGATTTTCAAGAATTCTACACTATTTCTACGAAAAGATGTTTTTTCTTCATATAANTTTTTTAAATCTTTCCACTTATCCAAAATCCGAACATTGTAAATAAATATAGAATTTACAACATCTTATCAAACGAAGTGATCATATTATCAACGAAGAGCTGGTACACAAATTACTTAATGTAAAAAATTCATAAACAAGTAATTTTTAAGCAAACAACACACCTACTCCAATTCTCATATAAAAGTGTAGTGTATAGGATCACCTGGATATCGGTTGACGTGGTCCAAAGTTATGCGGTAACATACATAAAAAAAAATCCGACGAATTGATAACCTTCTCCTTTTTTTTGAAGTCGGCTAAAAACTACTGAAACAAATNTTCCAAACGAAAAGTATTTGGGAAAGCTTTACTAGGGAATTTTTTTAAATCTTTCCACTTATCCAAAATCCGAACATTGTAAATAAATATAAAATTTACAACATCGTATCAAACGAAGTGGTCATATTATCAACGAAGAGATGGTACACAAATTACTTAATGTAAAAAATTCATAAACAAGTAATTTTTAAGCAAACAACACACCGACTCCAATTCTCATATAAAAGTGTAATAGTACCGTTAATTTTTTCATGATCCAATGATCGGATCTAAACCAAATTAGTATGGGATCACCTGGAAATCGGTTGACGTGGTCCAAAGTTATGCGGTAACATGCATAAAAAAAAATCCGACGAATTGATAACCTTCTCCTTTTTTTTGAAGTCGGCTAAAAACTACTTAAACAAATAACAAAATGATAAAAGAGTACCGAAAACAAAAAACTATCGCATGAAAGCTGTTTAAAAAATACTTAATGAAAACATAAAATTGTTGACACCATTCCCTAGCATTATAAATCAGTCAACTTTTAATCGTAAGCAATTTCGTTTGGGGTCGCCAAGGCCTACTACGTATATTGCGAGTAAAGAAATTTTGAATAACATGAGATAATATTATTATGATTATGATTATCATTACTATTGTGAACTCCTATTCCCAATCAAGGATTCCCAAATTAAAGCGAAAGCAGAAGAGCATTTACGATCGCATGATGCAAATGTTAAGATAATAAGAGCTGCAGAACTGAACCATGAAGGAACATTTTTTTTACAAGGGCGTGTAGTTTCTGGCGTGTGCCGATGACATCGACATCAACGATAACAAAAATAGCGAAGTCTCTTCTGCCTTTTACAAGCTGGATAAGGAAGCAAAGCGAATGCGCCTGGTGGTAAACGAGGACAAGACGAAGTATCTCCAGTCACCGCGTTCGCGCCTTGGAACCCACGTCACTGTTGACAGTTATAATTTCGGGAAAGTGGAGAATTTCATTTACTAGGGAACCAGCACTATCACCGATAAAAATATCAGCATGGAAAACCCACGCAGAATTACTCTTGCCAACAGGTGCTGCTTTGGACTGAGTAGGCAATTGGGGAGTAAAGTCCTTTCCCGACGTACAAAACCCGCACTCTATAAGTCACTCGTCATGCCCGAGCTGTTATATGCCGCAGAAGCTTAGACAATGACAACATTTTATGAGGCGGCTCTTGGAGTATTCGACAGCAAGATCTTACGGAAGATATACAGGCTTCTACGCATGGGCGACGGGGGTTACCGTAGACGATGGAACGATGAGTTGTATGAGCTTTACAACTAAATGTACATAGTGCAGCGAATGAATATAGAGCGGCTCCGCTGGCTTAGATATGTCGTTCAATAGGAACCGAAGTTTCAGGTGTAAAAGAATTCAACTCGCAAGCCGATGGTGGTAGCAGACGAATAGGAAGCACCCATGGCAATGGAGAGACCAAGTTGGCACAGAGAGAAATGACTGGCGTTCTTTGTGGAGCTCGGCCAAAATGGCTTAGGCGGTTACAAAGCCAAAGTAGAAGAAGGAATATGCAAATGATAAATGACGGAGTTGGGGGACCATTTTCTTAGATGCGCCAGGAGGAACTAGGAAAATATTCCTTATCAGATGGATTCTGGCAACGGTTCGATCAAAAAATTACATTACCTTAGCCATCGCTTCGTCTGGAATTGCTGCGACATTATTACCAGGTTCAAACATTGCCAATTCAGCTCTTTAGCTGCCATTGAACATATAAATCATCGAAACTCCCACGTGCAATATTTCCAGAGCATCCGGTATGAAAAAAGTTTACCAAAAAATTTAATTCATTGTTTGGGATGAGTGCACCATGGCACATAAAAAAATCGTTTGAGGCTTTTGATCCATTGTAGCGGGATTTGCGTGGAAACGTTCAACCATTCGGGATATTGCTCGCAGGA
>NW_016157493.1:0-19662 GCF_001687245.7 Rhagoletis zephyria
TTTCCAAAAATGTTAAAAGCTGTTTTTGATAGATTTTTTTTGTGCTGATTACGAATCTGTAAGTATCCATCCGCTTTAGATTTTGGGAAAAACGTGGTCAAAGTATCAAAAAAATCGCGGTTTTTGCAATATTTGAGAAGCTTTAGCAAAAAACAAAAGGTGATAGAACCTTCCACTTGGGCTTAAATTAAAGCTGGAACTCGCGACAACTATCCCTGGAAATACTATTCGTGCACCTTGACTTTATGGTTATGGTAATTTGTTGAATAGCAAAAATTGATTTTGGCGAAGTTTTAGTACCTACCGCAATTAAACAAAACATGTTTTTGTCGAAAAAGTGAGATTTTCTCATATACGTGGAGCTCTAAAAGGCCGCGGTCGATAAAGTAGCCTATGTCTTCCCAGGAGCTCGTCTGAATGTTGTTGAAGATCGATATATCCCATAACGAGCCAGAGAGAAATCGGAAAAAATTTCAAGGGTGTAAAAAATATCCTTGTAATCTTTATCAATTAAACACATGCTATATGCATAAATACTATTGTTGCACGATCCATACAATTTCTTAATCAAAAGTTCAACTCCAAATCGGCTCGATATATCGCCATTGCACTTTATATGTACATGTGAGTGTATGTAGGTGCTAATTTAATCGAAAACCTTAGGAAAACGTGTTGTTAAATATCTACTATCTTTTCTGTTATCATTAAAAATACTTCTTTACATTGCTTTTATTTTAAAGGCCACTGAAGAGCAAATGTTTGCCGCTGGAAAATTGATGCGAGATGTCTGTTTGCCAAAATTTCCGAAAGTTTCCACAGGTATGTTTGAATTATTGAATTCCAAAAATAAACATAAAAGAATGAGTGCGTCTGGGCCATCGTACAGCTGTCTAAGTGAAAACACTATCAGCTGATTGTCAAAAAATGCCTACAGCTGAGGTTACCTGTTTTTTGGCGTTTGCTGTCATCTTTTCTAATTTCTTCCATTTATATTACAATTTCTTCCATTTCTATTACATTCTATTTCAAATACACTAACCAAAAACGCACCTACAGCCTGCCAGAAATAACGGTACAATGAAGAGACACGCTACTTTAGAGCTGTACGATGGCCGGGGCTGCACTACGATTTCTCTATGTAGTTGTATGTTTTGAACTACTGTACTTAATAAAACATAAAATAATATTGGGTTGAGGGATTTTAAATTGATCTAATCATAAATCAAGCAATCAATTACGGTTTTGACTTGATTCGCTGATAAAATTAATTTGTGTTTTGCTTCGCTAATATGAGGGGAGTTGAGATGAGTGAAGATGAGATGAAGTGATTTGAGGCGAGCTGAGGTGAGTTGAGTTTAGTTGAGGTCTAGGCGCCCACATTTTGTGGGCTATATGGATCCCTCGCGCGACTGAAGGTAAACTTCTTGGTCCAATTTCCCGTAGAGGTCACCAGTGAGTGGAAGATCGACCTATCAAGGCAGCCAGTTCGAAAACGCCCCATCTCAGAAAACTTTTCACGAACGCTTATCTCAGAATTTGGTTGAATTATGTTTGGTGCAAACTTTCGACCTGTACCTATCGCTTATTGCAGTTTTGTGCAATCGAAGTCAAAATTTTAATGAAGTCCAATAATATACATATAATGCGGCTGAAATGAATTCTATAAGCTATATATCCTCTAAAAATAAAATAAGTTTCTTCGAATGGTTTTTGTTTTGTTTCGTTTTTTTTTTATATCTTTAGTTTGACTTATGCTGAATTTCGACTAGGCATTATATGGCAAAATTTCCCCCATTAGTGGAAATTCGTATTAGGAAAAAATTTTTGTTGTCTTAAATAATTATTAATTCTACAATTTTTGATTACGCCTTGTAATGACAACAATGGATAATAGTTATGTAGGATTTAAATGGACATTTGGTTATTCTACTAATAATGTCGAAACCTCAAAGTAAAGGCTCTCATAGTAATTGTCTATCTGTGTGTATACTCTCGGGAGTACTCGTATTTTTACTTATTTCATTTGATAAATTGATCGTGAAGACTTTTATAAAAATTTGATTCTTCAGGACCCCAAATTGCATTGTTTGACAAATTAAAAAAATTATGCCACAACTATATCCATATATGTAATACTGCTATATTGGGAGTATCTACAAGTGCAGTCAGCAAACATTACAATACAAATATATAAAAAATTTCAGATTGTTGTCGCTTTCCCACAATAGTTTTCATTAAAAACGGTATCAAGCTCAATAAAAGTTGATGAAGATACTATATAAAAAAATAAATAAAAGGAAAACAGAGTAATCGTTTGTAAAAAATTACAATTCAATTTAAAACAAAACGCAATGACGGTACCGCAAAAGAAAATCACAGAGAATATTGAGTTTTCATTTCGTTTCTTGAATTTCATAACAAATTAAATTGTAGACTGATGTAACACTGGTGTAACTGACTAATAAACAATAACAAGCATCATGATTCAATATCACAAGGTTATGTAATTTGTGACAGCTGAAATTTGACACTCCTTTATCTAGATTTGTATTTTGGAAGTAGGAGAAAGGGGAAGAATGTGATCGCCTTTTGCGAAACCGGTAGTAGAAAGGTGCTACAAAAAGTACGCAAAGTATACACTTAGAAGTAAAAAGTGTATTATTAATTCTATGCGAATTTGCAATATATTTGGTGTTTTAATGGAAATACTAAACAATACATAAAAATATGCATTTTTGATTTCAGTTATTCGTCATTTCCTGGAAGAAATCTAGATACCGACCGGCCAGCTATGCAAAACGAAAAATCAATAGAACTTTCTATGCTCATTTCAACAATGCCAAAATTATTTGGCACAAGTGAAAAATAAAGACGTTCTAGAAGGTTAAATTTCAGTTTTTAGATTTTTTAAATATTACTATCTTATAAACTATATAACCGATTAAAAAAGTAATGAAGTCACTATGAAAATAATTAATTTGTCTTTCAGCTGATGTACATAATTTATAGCTTTTTGTATTTTTAAACCAAAACCACTAAAAAACGAACAAATGTTATTTTTTCATGAAATAACCCTTTTTTTTNTTTTAACCAAAACCACTAAAAAACGAACAAATGTTATTTTTTCATGAAATAACCTTTTTTTGAAAAAACTGCATAATTATTGGTAAAGAAATTTATATTATTTAGAAAGTACAAGTTATTGCCTTTAATTCGATAGTACATATTTTGTCATGATCTACTTTTGGGTTTCAACAATTTAGTGATAATAAAAAATACAAATAAATAAAGCAAATAAACCTCTTATATCTTCTTTATTTTTTACCTGTGCCAAATAAATTTGATATCGTTGAAATCAGCGTAAAAATTTCTATCAATCGTCATTTTTGGTTATTTTATAGGTAAACGGTCGCTATTCTACACTTGTTCTAGAAAATTACGCAAACGAAGGTGATGCTCACGAATATTTAGTATGAAGAATTTTTGGTTTTACTACTAATATCACTAGAAACTGTAGAGTAAGCAACATTCTGCACAAGTAAAGGAGCCGATTTTATCTTTGGAAGCGAGAAGACTGTTTTATTACAAAACCTTTCTATTATTGAATCATGAACAAGCATGTTAAATTGTAGAAATATCGCACAGATTCATTTTATGTGAAAGAAGGGGTAAATTAAACAATATATAGAGCTTTACTTGCGTATGTTGGTAAGCATATAATTCCTAGAAATTTTAGCTAAAAGGTTTTCAATTCTAATGAAACTTTGCTGATTTTTTTTTAATTTTTGCACAAAGTTTAAAATTCAGATTTATATAGTATTTGTTAGATAATAAGTTCCAATTTTTATTTGAATAGTCAGTAAATTTGTACCCAGTGAAAAATGGAAATTTGTATATTTTGTCGGCCGCTGTGGTGTAGTGGTAAGCTGTGCGCGCTTCCACTCCGCAACGCCTGGGTTCAAGCCCAGGTCAAAGCAACATCGCAAAAAGTATAGAAAAAAAGGTATTTTCTTAACAGCGGTCGTCCCTCGGCAGGCAATGGCAAACCTCCGAGTGTATTTCTGCCATGAAAAACAGCTACTCGTAAAAATACAATCGCCGCTCTGTGTGACAACATCAAGGCGCACGCCTCAAATCGGAGGAGAAGCTCGGCCAAACACTAACATATGTGTAAGCGCCAATCTATTATTATTATTATGTTTGAATTAAATAATCCAAAATAATATAGTTCTTGTCTAAGTGCGGTCTAATTTCATTTTTTAATCGCGGCCAAATTTCACTCGGCAAAAGGAATTATTTCCGCTCGGCCTAATTTAATTTTTGATCGCGGTCTTAATACACGCGGCCATGATTCACGGAGCCGTTGATAACACCCGACATGATTTTGTTGAAGTGCTCAAATTGTGTTCACTATTTTTTGGAGAGAAGATACCAGAACATAAGATATAAATTTTCCATCAGCTCCAGATTTAGAGAAAAACGAGGTCAAATGTCAAAACATCGCGGTTTTGCAATATTTTATCAAAAATATATAACTTTAGCATTTGCCGCACCAAAATTTCTTTTCCATTTTTGTTGGCCTGTGTAATTTGTGTAAGTGAACCAGCATTAACACAATAAATAGCTACATATCAGTGGAAAAATAGCTCCTGCAGACAGGTGTTTTTTTGAAAAATAAAATCAGATAGCTTTCTCGCTTTGGCAAAGGTGAGAAGAAGACCTTCATGCAAGATTGTGAGCCCTGCATTTAGAACTGCTACCTTTCTACTGTTGCTCTTCAGAAAACTTTAAGGCGCCTTTAATGTACGCATAAATGGAAAGCATACCTTTAATGCTGTGTAAAAAATTCATAACGATAGGTATCCTTCGGTCAATCGGGTGTCAGTAGAAAAAAATTGTATTTTCGAAATTTTACTATTTGCTTAAAAATTACACTTCGGATAATTCAGAGATTTATACACTTTTATGTTTTCCTTTCCAGAAGTAGCTGATGGCATCAAGCTGGGTAATATTCCCGACACCAAAGACGTAAAATGTTATATTAACTGCGTTTTGGAAATGATGCAAACGGTATTAAAAATATATACATACATATATATGCACTACATATGTATGTACATTAGACTGCATCACCAAAAAAAGTGGCAGTTTTTCCGCCGGGATTACAAAATTTATAATATTTTGAGATCTCCACCAAAATATTTCAGAAAAGTCCTAAGATTTAAGCGAGCATGACCGATTTGAAAATACCTCCAAAAATGGAGTTTTTTATGAATAAAAATAGTTTCTTAACGAACTTTTTGAAAAAAGTCCCCTCAGATGACAAAACAGATAATGATTAAAAAATCTGCATAAAAATATTTAAAAATCTTTCCAACGGAATCGTAGGAATGAGATTTTTGATGCTGTTTTTTTTTACTTTTTTCAAATATTGATTTACGAAACACTTGAATAACTGGGCCAAAACTATTCCGATTTAGACTTATGGGATCTCAGTAGAAAGGTATTTTCACATTGTTGTTATTTCTCTCCAAAAAAAAAAGTCATTCGTGTCCCCATTTATTTTTATTTTTTCAAATACCAACACATCTTAATTCATGACGTTCGTTCATCCTAGCTTTCTCTTTCATCTTTTGAATGAGTTTATTAGCAAAGAAATAAAAAGGGTGAAAAAATACCTTTCCAATTACACCTCTTAAGTCTAAATCGGAAGAGTTTAGGTTCAGTTATTAAAGTTTTTCTTATACCAATCTTTGAAAAATGTTAAAAAAAAACATCGAAAATCTTATAATTACGATTCTGTAAAATTTTTTTTTTAATATTTTTATGTAAATTTTTTAAGCTTAAACCGTTTTGTCATTTGAGGGGATTTTTTCAAAAAACGTCTATAAGAAACTATTTTTATTCATAAAAAAAACTCCATTTTTGGAGGTATCTCTTAATCTTAATAAATCTTAAATATTTTTCCGAAATATTTTGGTGGATGTCTTAAAATATAATAGATTTTATAATTCCAATGGAAAAACAGTACCGATTTCTTTTTTTTATGGGGAGTGATGCAGTCTAATGTACATATGTATATAAAATACAAAATCTATTTTATGCCGTTTTAGAATAATTTTAAAACTTTCTCACGCTTGCATAGATGAAGAAAGGCAAATTTCTCCTCGAAAGCTCATTGAAACAGATTGACCTGCTGATGCCAGACGATTACAAGGATGATTACCGCGCCGGTTTGCAAACCTGCAAAGACGCAGTCAATGGTATCAAGAACAATTGTGATGCAGCTTATGCGCTGTTGATTTGCATACGCGGTGAGATAAAGAGGTTCATCTTCCCTTAGATGTGGTACATCGCGCAGCTGATTGCAGTATTCGTGAATACATACAGATGCACTAACTATGTGATGTATAGTAGATATATGGCGTTATTCAATAAAAAAAACAATACTTTATGTTCATAATTTCCGATCATTCTCTTTTTCGAGAACCGGTATTCTTGTCATTCAAAAAATTTTAAAGAAATTTTATTTTATGTATATTTTCTCTACAGCAACACTTACTGTTCAAAGAAAAAACTTCATATGGGCGATTCCACCGTCACGGGTTGGACATTTGTACAGAAAAATATATTTTATATGGAAAAAATCTGATTTATTTCTTTTGTCACGGGTGGGACAAAAAAAATAACCTGCTTTTTGGAGCAGATATATTTTACTTAAACTCTGCGAATTCATTTCACTTTTCTGTGCGAACTTGATGTCACCGCTAATCGGCTCTCAGTGAATTTGACAGAATCAGCTGTTTTGCTGACGTCACAGTCGAGATGACAGCAGTAGTGATGTGCTGAGTCAATACTTTTAAGTATCCAATACTCTCGATACTCGGTACCGAAACATTTAGGTTTCGAATAAAAGCGCACAAACGCCGAAAATATGGAAAAAACGCCTATCAAAACCCGAATGTAGGAGCCAATAGAGCTTTTAATACTGATTCAAATGAAAGATGTATATACATATATGTCGGTTCGAGGCCATAATACAGAGAAACTCTTACTTGTTTTAAGCATTTTGGTTCCAGCTGAATCGGACGATATCATTTTTGTAGGCCTGGGGCAGATTCTGTAACCAGGTAGCGACAATTTTCGAATCGGTATCGGTTTTGTTGACGTATGATATGAAATATTTTTACGTCAACAAGTGCGATATCGATCCGAGACTTGTCGCTAACTGGTTACAGAATCTCCCCCCTGAAAGGCTTCTTCATCCGTCAAAGTATTTTTCTTGAACCTTGGATCGACTAAAAGCCTTATTATGGCAACTTAACTTAATTTAACGGAGCGTAGAACTTAANAAAGCGCACAAACGCCGAAAATATGGAAAAAACGCCTATCAAAACCCGAATGTAGGAGCCAATAGAGCTTTTAATACTGATTCAAATGAAAGATGTATATACATATATGTCGGTTCGAGGCCATAATACAGAGAAACTCTTACTTGTTTTAAGCATTTTGGTTCCAGCTGAATCGGACGATATCATTTTTGTAGGCCTGGGGCAGATTCTGTAACCAGGTAGCGACAATTTTCGAATCGGTATCGGTTTTGTTGACGTATGATATGAAATATTTTTACGTCAACAAGTGCGATATCGATCCGAGACTTGTCGCTAACTGGTTACAGAATCAACCCCCTGAAAGGCTTCTTCATCCGTCAAAGTATTTTTCTTGAACCTTGGATCGACTAAAAGTCTGATTATGGCAACTTAACTTAATTTAACGGAGCGTAGAACTTAAAGAATCAAAATCAAACAGATTTCGATGTGGTATTAAGTTACGTTAAGTTTCGGCTGTTCAATTATAAGCAAGACCAATTTAACAGAATTTTTAAGAGAGAGCCGTAAGTTACGTTAAGTTGCCATAATCAGACCATAAGGTTAAAACTGATAAAATAATAGTTCTCTATTGCGATAAGTTCAAGTGTTTTAGCCGATACCATATAAATTAGTAATGAACGTTTTTTCTCAACTTGAAATGCATATATAGACCTTGTGAGATTGAAGGCAACATGAGTTTTGCCCACCTGCATCCCCTCGATGCCTCTCAGTCATTTCTGAGCGAAGTATTCACCCAGTTTCTGACTTCCATTGCCGAACTAGTTTGGAAGTACTTAAATAGAGGGCTGGTCAATGCCTTAAGGGCAGCTTGGTTGTCACTGCAGTCACGTAAACTCCTTCCCCTCCACCTATGTTCCACCACGTAGTCCATGGCTTTGAGTATTGCAATTACCTCAGCCTGGAAGACCGAAGCATATTCCCCTACAGAAAAGTGAAGCTTATCTTCATTAACCTCGCAAAAGACCACAGATCATGACCCAGAGTCAGTTTCGGAGCCATCAGTGAGGATTAGACAATGTGTGAGTCCGGTCTCAGCGATGGAATCAAACCAGCATTCAGTTCAACATTATAAAATCTCTTCAACAAAGGTAATGGTGGCGTACTATCCTCTAGCAAGGAAAAGACACAAGTGCGTAAATCTCTGCCGCCAGCAATTTTCGCTGCGCCCCACTCATTGTCATACCAGCATCCAGTTCTTTTTAGTCTGCAAGGGGCCTTTAAGGCTTCCCCACGTATGAAAACACAAAGTGACGGTAAGTGGAGCAGTGCGTCAAGAGCACTATACACCACTCAAAAAAATTAAAGTTAAATAAATAGGCTATCAAGCAAGCATTTTGGTTCTTTACATCTAAACCAGATGAATTTTCGTGGACCCCCATTTACAACTCATGGACCCCCAAATTTTTTTCACGTCTCCGTGGACCTCTGGGGTCCACCTGGACCACTTTGGGAATCACTGCTATAGACTAACCAACATTTAACAGAACTGTTACGAACGGCTTTAACTTACGTAAAACCAGATTTTGAAAATTTGGCCAAAGAATCGTTTGAATTTTCTTTAATATCTATCTTACTTACATTAGAATAATAATAAAATTAATGTTTTTCATTTCTAATAATAATTTTATTTAAAAATAACTTTTTATTTTTTTGTTTTTCTTGTGGCTGTTTGTAGCATTTAGAATTTACATGTGGCTCTCTTCGTCCTCGGCCTTGCCCACCCCTGTCTTATAATAAAACACAGAACCAGGAACACAAACAAAGCAAAAACTACAAAAAAAATCATGGCTTTATTATACCAAAAATCCGAAATTCCTCTGTTACGGGTGGGACCATGTTTGTCACGCNCAAGGAAAAGACACAAGTGCGTAAATCTCTGCCGCCAGCAATTTTCGCTGCGCCCCACTCATTGTCATACCAGCATCCAGTTCTTTTTAGTCTGCAAGTGGCCTTTAAGGCTTCCCCACGTATGAAAACACAAAGTGACGGTAAGTGCAGCAGTGCGTCAAGAGCACTATACACCACTCAAAAAAATTAAAGTTAAATAAATAGGCTATCAAGCAACCATTTTGGTTCTTTACATCTAAACCAGATGAATTTTCGTGGACCCCCATTTACAACTCATGGACCCCCAAATTTTTTTCACGTCTCCGTGGACCTCTGGGGTCCACCTGGACCACTTTGGGAATCACTGCTATAGACTAACCAACATTTAACAGAACTGTTACGAACGGCTTTAACTTACGTAAAACCAGATTTTGAAAATTTGGCCAAAGAATCGTTTGAATTTTCTTTAATATCTATCTTACTTACATTAGAATAATAATAAAATTAATGTTTTTCATTTCTAATAATAATTTTATTTAAAAATAACTTTTTATTTTTTTGTTTTTCTTGTGGCTGTTTGTAGCATTTAGAATTTACATGTGGCTCTCTTCGTCCTCGGCCTTGCCCACCCCTGTCTTATAATAAAACACAGAACCAGGAACACAAACAAAGCAAAAACTACAAAAAAAATCATGGCTTTATTATACCAAAAATCCGAAATTCCTCTGTTACGGGTGGGACCATGTTTGTCACGCGTAGGACACGTACGAATTTTTATATGAAAAGGAGCTTTTAGTGTGGTCCATATATAAAGATTAGCTATTAAAAAATATAAGAAGCCAAGTGGGGTTAAATTCATTCACGTTTTTTCTTAGGATGGTGCCTTTTATATAAAAGAAAATGCTTAGCACCGTCTGCCAAAAAAATTATTAAAAATGAACGCGATATCCTAGCTTCTTGAAATTTTCACTTTTACCATTTAAATTTAATGGATTACAAAACTACATACCTAAAAAGTCTGAACAAAAAGTTTAAACTTTTTGGGCGTAATTGTTAAAGAAGTTTGAAACGTGGATTTATGTGATTCTGGTTAGGTAATGTGCTAGACTTTTATAAAAAACACTATAAATATTAGATTAACAAAACAAAAAATCAAAACTGGTCAAAATGTAACTTAACTTTATAAGCTGACCACAAGGTCAACGAGTTCAAGCATCCCCCCTAGTCCCCTGCCTCACCACAACAAACAAATAAAGCTTATCAGCCCTGTAAACCTACCTCTGACAACTGTCCCGCACATAGCTGTCACGGGCGGGACATGCTTCTCTGTTGAATTATTCTTATCTAACTAGTGGAAACGACAATGCAATTGTGGTAAATATTTGCAATAAATTTCTAACATTATGTAACAAACACGAAACACAACCTCAACTTCTGTAATTAAATATAACTTTTAGCTTTTTTTGTCACGTGTGGGACCAGACCAATACTGCTTAATATTAACTCATAATATAGATAATGCAGTCACACAATTTAATATATAACACAATTTTATTAAAAGCAGATGAGTTCTACCATATATTTTTCTTACCAAACACTTTAATTATGAATCGCAAATTATTTGACAGTGCATTCAACACAACCTACTTTCGACTCAATCAAAAAATTTACTTAAAACTTGATTTCGAAACGTAAAAAAAGATAATACAAATGCATTTAAAGCTTAAATTTGTTATTTTTTGGTTGATTCAAGATTTTTACAAATGTCTTATCCACATGTTTGTTAGTTTCATAAAGAAAATTATTTTTGCACTGAGGTCCACTTTCCCATCGAACCTCCCTTATGTTTATGCATACAATATAAAAACTGCAAATATAAGAAAATTATAAAAAAATTTGNTTACAAATGTCTTATCCACATGTTTGTTAGTTTCATAAAGAAAATTATTTATTAATTATGAGGTCCACTTTCCCATCGAACCTCCCTTATGTTTATGCATACAATATAAAAACTGCAAATATAAGAAAATTATAAAAAAATTTTTTCAACATTTTTTTATTTTCAAATAATTTGTTTCAAATCTGAACGATTTTCATCATGAATAAAATTCAATGAGTTTTTCGGAAGAGAAGTGTACACAATTTTGACCGTTAAAACTCATTCTCACTCTTGCTGAGTCGCAAAATGAGGAAGTGTACACAATTTTGACAGCCAAAACTCATTCTCACACTTCACAGTTACAGAATCCAGCACCTGGTATCCAGAAGAGTTTTATGTGTTGGGACTACACCTTTTCCAACAGTATTTCAGAAAAACACAAATGTATTTCAGAAAAGGCCAAATGTATTTCAGAAAACCTCAAATGTATTTCAGAAAAACGCAAATGTATTTCAGAAAATTTCAAATGTATTTCAGAAAAGACCAAATGAAATTCAGAAAAGCACAAATGTATTTCAGAAAAACGCAAATGTATTTCAGAAAAGCTCAACTGTATTTCAGAAAAACTAAAAAAAAACTTAATTGGGCATGGCGTTAAACATCTAAAAAATACATACATATGTACATACATAAGTATTCCGAGTCAGCAAAGAGCTAAATACGTACATATGTACAAAAATTGTGCCTAATTAAGTATTAGTATATATAATATAATTAAAAAATGGAGCTAAAGGACAATTGCGCAATTTACAGGGCCGATATGCGCAGGCAAATGGTGGTTCGCCTACTGCCATGTGGTCACTTATTGCACCAAAAGAGTAGCGGTCCTATTATTGAGTCCAATAAGTGTCCTATGTATATGCCGAGGAGATGTGAATGGTACAAATACACATATGTATATATAAATGGTCTTTAAATAATCATAATTTTATCTTATCGTAAATATGTTTCTATATGTAAAAATTTTTAGAATAATGTGTATATGTTAATCTTCTCCGGTACAGAAAACGAGATTGTAGAACGCAAAAAGTATTCGGTATACAATGAAGTCGACCGCGCACGCATTGTTGAGGCTGCCAACAAAGGGGAAGATTGGAGCAGCTTAGCATCGTCCTTCGGAATCAACTACAAAACGGCATACACTTGGGTGCGATCAGGCAGAGTAGAAAGCAAACGAAGAGGAGGAGGGAATGAAAAAAGGTTGTCTGAAGACGAGGTCGACACGTTAATACGTTGGGTGGAAGAGGATCCTACTATAACGCTGAAGAATATAGCCGTAAAAGTGCAAGCGGAGTCGCAAAAAGACATTTCCAAGTCTTCCGTGGCTAATTATTTAGATGGTAGGCTGTATACCATTAAAAACGTTCATAATATGCCTGCCAACATGAATTCCGCCGTAAATAAAAACAAACGCGCAGAATTCGTGACAGCGTTGAGCGTATATATACAGCAAGGCAAACAAATTGTATATTTGGACGAAACCAATTTTTATTTGTTTTGCCGTCGGACAAAAGGTCGCGCCCGGTCTGGCACACGAGCGGTTTTAACGCTGCCACCATCAAGGGGACCCAACGTACACCTAATTGGAGCCATCAGTACATCCGGTGTACTGAGCATGGAAACGCGGCGCGGGTCATTTAAAAAAGAGAGCGCCGCTGAGTGGGTCCGCGGACTTTTTGAAAAATGGACCAGCATGGGCAACGTACTTAGCGATTTAGTGTTAGTCTGCGACAATGCACCATGCCATGCTGGACTTGAACAAGTGGTGGGTAGTAATGGGTCACCCACCCTTTTGCGTCTGGGGCCATACTCGCCCATGCTGAACCCCATAGAAAATGTTTGGGCTAAGGTAAAGAATTATGTAAAATCGAATATGGGCGTTCCATCCGCGGACGGACCTGGTGTGGTAGAAAGGCGACTGCAGTATATGGAACAAATAATACTGCAAGCGAAAGAAACCATATCTACTGCTGATTGTGCTCGAGCTATTCAGCACTCATCTATTTTTTTTGCAGATGCTTTGGCATTGCGCGACATGCCTGTTGGCAGGTAATAAACATATGTATGTACATCTACATAAATACTTATACATATGTGTAAATAAAATCTCGCCGTTACAGGTGTTGCATTATTCAAGTTTATCACTGGTTTATTATTTAGTAATTTATGAGGCCGATAAAAGCCTCAAAAAGAGTATGAAATGATTTATATATGAGCCCAAAAATTGTTTTAAAAGAATCCAAACGAGTTCAAAATGAGCCGTATATGAGGTAAATAAGAGTCCAATATGACACATATTGAGGCTCATTTGATGTATGAATTTAAGCTCATATAAATCGACTTTCGGTGGAAGGGAAACACCGTCATATCGGTCTCTTAAATGAGCGCATTATGAGCGTAATGGCTCCGAAATAGGACTCCTTAAAGACTCATTTATTACTCCAAATGTTTGCTGGGAGATTCTGGAATGACTATGGCTGAATTTCTTTATTCATTCTGAACGTTTGGAATAAACTTTTTTGTTTACTTATTCTTTAGAACGTTCCTTATGATATGTTAACGTATATTTCAAACGCATTCTGTTTATTCTGGCTGTGAAATGAGATTATCTGAATTGTATAAAGAAACACAGCCTATTTATTTTGTAATGTATTTTTTTTATGTTTTTCTTTTGTTATTATAATAGTTTATCATAAACATTTGTCATTGAATGAATTTATACTCAAATGTTTGCTGGGAAATAAAAGGAAATTTGAATACCCTGCAAACCATTTTTTCATAGTATTCTAAACCGTAGAGCAATTTTAAAGAATTCGTAAAGATCTCATCCGATTTTTGCCGAATTTTCTAAAATGAGAGAAACTGTGCACACTTCGATTTTTTATAAATATTTGTATCATGCATCATGCTTATTTGAAAAATTGGGTGCCATTTGAGCATGAATCATGCCATTTGAGAAAAAATAATCCATATAATTTTTTGTCTTTAGTTCTTAGCTCTAAATATTTACAGCGTCATCTATACGCGATTATTGAAGACTTCCGGTAGTCCATTCCAATAATTTCCGGTAGTACATTCCAGAAAAATGTCAGCGAAATTTTGACATTAGGTTTGTTCCACACGAATCAGCGGGTACCCGCAACTATTCTATCATTCTTGGAAAGTATCGATATAGTACGAAGTTAAAGTATCGCTGCCCCTCCCCCTCCGGCCCCCACCCCAAAAACGATGTCAGCGCTATTAAACATTTCCCATTAAGTTAAAAAATTATTATTCAGAATATAAATCGAATGGCAATATATAAAAATGGACGCAAAGGAGAGATATCTGGCAACACCAACACTGTCATATTTTGACACAATGACTTTTATGTGACAACAACACAGCTGTCAAAGTGGTCCCAGAAGTTGCCCAGATATAAAAGTTTGTACGGAGGAAGTATTAAATGAATTAAATGCGATATATGGCCTATAACTTGGTAAAATAACTGTTTATAGCCTAGAGTTCCTCAACTTTTTACGTGAAGTGAAGTTTTCAGTGCAAATAGAATGCCTGTTAAAAACGAGGGAGACGCAACCGATGGCGAGGATGTTTCTGGAGCCGAGTCTGAACATTCAAATTCTAGTCAGGGACGAGAGTCCACTGATGAAGAGGCCAATGAAATGGATTCGGATGACTCCTCGGAAATGGATGCCATTGAAATGGAAAGAATTCGTTCCGAACATGTTGAAGATTTAGGTAAGTCCAATCGGATAGTCAGGCTAATGAAGGAAGTGCAACAAGCTCTTATGGTTTTGCAGCTAGCCTTGAATTACAATTTGATCAACTGCGGGAGCTGTATTATCAAGAACGCAACAAACAAAACGAACAACAAATTGCGGATGTTCGTAGTGGACGTTCAGAAGAGTACTTAATACCATTGAGAGAATTGGACAAAGCCTTTCGCAATCGCGTTGAAGTTGCAGACAAGCTGCGAAAATTTCGTTTGGAAAATATCGAACATAAGTACCAATCAGAGGAACAAGCAGCGTTGCAGCATTTTGAGGCAAGTATTTCGATATGTACTGTTGGTTGTTGTCATATGCATCAACCGCCTCTGAGAACACTAGGTCTAAGAACTACACTGCATATATAGGCGGCGACCACAAAGCTTCGGTTGTTAGGGTTGCAGTAGACACAGCATACATGGATTTTTTGTGGATTAGTGCCTGTTTAACCTATCTAGATCACCTATTTTTTTACCTTTTAATGAACATGAAATGGTATTATAAATTTGTTCCAATGTTTATACATATTAATGTGCATACATATTAATATTTGTAGGAATCAGTAAAATCGGACCACTATTAACATATAGCTCCCTTACAACTAATTGTTCAGATATGAGATTTTTGCTATTATTTCTCATTTTATATAGGTACTAGCATGAAATTCCGATCCGTTTTGAATCATTCTCAACAGCTTAGTGTGTGAAATGACAACTCAAATCTATAGCCTCCATACAACTGATTGTTCAGATATGGAATTTTACCGTCGATAATGGTGTTTAACTGGGGGGAAATGATAACAAGATATTGAACAACCGGTTAGACTTATTGTTCAGAAAAGTATTAGTTCTTATTTATATAATTCCTGTATCTATGTATGCAGTGAAGGTAAAATTTTTGTTTAGCTCCCAAACAACCGCTTAAGAGCGCAGTAGTCGGTTGAAGTAAGATCTTCTGATGTTCATGAAAGAAATGAAGCCTTCGACATAGCCGAGGACAGCACTGGCTTTACTTGTTTCAATGGATTTGGTCAAGCCAAAGCTTGCAAAGCCAAAGGACCGGGTCATAATGGAAGTAACAAAACAGAGTTTACTGTCAATTAATTTGATATGAACTGACGGACGAAGTCCAGAGGTTCAACAAGCAACCTCTGGACCCGTCAGCCTACCGACAGGCCCTGAACGGCATTCACAGGGAGTCAGTCTCGAGTTATGTAGACTCTAGACCTGTGAATGTCGTTCTCGGCACACTACCACCGAACATAGACGAGACGGAGCTTCATCTGCCTCGGGAGACACGAACAACAATAGCCCAACTTCGCTCTGGCTACTGCTGCAGGTTAAACTCCTACCTAAGTAGATTGAACGAGGATGTGCCAAATGAGTGTCCAGCATGCGGAGAGACCCCACATGACTCGAAACATCTCTTCGCATGCCCGGAAAACCCGACAACCCTAACAGCTTTATCCTTGTGGACCGACCCGATAGAGGCTGCACGCTTCCTAGGGCTGCCGTTAGTGGAACTTGACGACGACTGAGATATCAACCGATCTGGGCGGCGTTGTTGTAGCCGCTACAACAACAACCACAACAAGAACCAGGATAAAGTTCATGGAGAATCTGCTGGATTGGCGGTCCTTGGCTGATTATAAATCTGGGTCCTTCCGGTCAGATAGTCCGACTTTCGTGAGAAAGAGTATAAGTTCGTTGTGACGGTAGGGTTGGAGTTTAAGGTTTAAGGTAGGAGTTTAACCTGCTATAATATGAAAATCATGGTTGTGTAAAATGCAGATTGTTTTTGTAACAGCTTAAAAACTCGCCAAAGAATTTTTGGTTATCCCGTAGGAGTTACAGCCCTTGACCAGATATAGATCTAGGTCATTCCGGTTACGTAAACCAGACTGTCGTGGGGACAATGTAACGCGGAAGGTCGATTTGTACTTGCAAAGGTTCGGGTAGTGAAAGCCTTGCTCGCAAGCTAGGCATGTCCTTGCACCAGTGTATTTAGGCGCAATTGGTAGCTGTCGGGTCGTATGTATCAGTCTGATCTTAGTTTAGCTAGTGTGTGGTGCTTTCCTCACTGTGTTTCCGCGTCCTCTGTAGGCGTGCCTCGAAAATCTCGCTGCACTGTAAAAAGATTCAAAAAAAACTTTCGGGTCCCGCCACTTTTAACCGACTTCGAAAAAAGGTTATCAGTTCGTCGGAATATTTTTTTTTGTTTGTTTTTTGTATGTTACCGCATAACTTTGGACCACGTCAACCGATTTCGATAATTTTTCATCAGAAAGGTAGTGTCTCAGAGGTGGTCCCATACTAATCTTGTTTAGATCCGATCATTGGATCATGAAATATATATATATATATGAGAATTGAAGTCGGTTTTGTTTTTTGCTTAAATATTACCTGTTAAATTTAAAGGATGCGTTTTCCATTTGTTTAAGACTTAACACTTAAAGGCGAATTACCTTCTTAAGATATTTGTTAATAACGAGACATCACTTTAATTATAGTTTTTTTTTATATTTTAGAGTGAAAAACAACTATTGCTCGATCAAATGGAGGAAGAAATTATTGAGAAAATAAGACGTCTGGAAGAAGACCGAAATAATGTTGATATATCTTGGTCTGATTGGGCTGTAGACAGGCGTGCAAGTAAAGTACGTGGCCCGGGAAGAAAAAAGGCAGTCACGGTCACCGGTCCCTACATTGTATACATGCTGCGTGATGAAGACATTATGGAAGATTGGACCACGATACGAAAAGCTCTTAAGCGGTCTGCGGCGACAGCAGTCGCTTCTGTGGCCATATGATAATTTTTAAGATGTACTGAAGATGTATTTAATAGATTTAATCTCTCCCNTCTGCGGCGACAGCAGTCGCTTCTGTGGCCATATGATAATTTTTAAGATGCACTGAAGATGTATGTATTTAATAGATTTAATCTAGTTTCTAATATTTTTGCAATATATTCGTATTGAAGTTTAATAATTCATCCAAAAAGCAATTCTATATGTTGAAGTTCCTCAGGGCATAATAAGTAATAATAACTGCAAACCAATCTTTTTGCAGCACTTTGCTTTTAGTTTTAACTGAACTAATGCTCAGTATACACATAAGCAAAATTATTCTTAAGTACTAGCTTAACATACGTATAAGGTGTGAAGATCAAATTAAAAACAAAAATACACATGTATGTAATATACGTTATTGAAACATTGCTTTTTATTTAATTTGCAAACTCTTATAAGAGAATGAAGCTATTTTAGAAACCTTTTTCCTTCAGATATTCCCTCACGACGTCAACATAATCGCCATGAAAGTGTATTTGTCCACTCATCTCATTTACTCGACTGGCGCAGAGTTTTCCATCCCGCGCTTTCTCCACAACAACACGTAACTCACGTTCCAACTCCCATATATCACCCTGAATGCGTCGGATAACAGTGATACGGCGCTGACCACGGAAGCTTGTCTGTAAATACACTGGTACCATGTGATTTTTCGTGCGTGCTACAAAGTATTTAAGGTCCGGGTTTGCAGAAGCGATTTGGGGTTTCCAACCGGAGGGGTACACAGCTTTTTGAATAGGCTTTGGCACTGTCTTTTGTGGAAGCAAGCGTTCGACATATTTCCATTCAGGTGCATTATGTATAATCTCTATTTCAGGGTATTCCTCGCGAGGAGCTACCTTTCGAGACGATAAGAAACTGGAGCATCGTACAGCTGTAGCGGTAGGTAAGCGCTTAAATAAAAAACGGAAACTTAAATAAACATACAATGAATATATAATACCCTACCTGTAATCGCTGGAAATNAGCGGTAGGTAAGCGCTTAAATAAAAAACGGAAACTTAAATAAACATACAGTGAATATATGAATACCGTGAATACCCTACCTGTAATCGCTGGAAACTATGCGTACTCCTGCAAAATTGCGAAATAAATTTATGAGCTGCTGCCATAACACCAATTTTTTCTTTAGTACAAATTTCCAACAGCTGACCAGGTGGGCAAAGAAGTGCGAACAGCTACTTATTAAAGAGTAATTAAAGAATACCCTATTTAATCACAGATGACGCCAAACCATTCCTGGAAATTCAATAATCGTTTTATTTCAAAACTTCAACCCAAGGTGTCCCCCCTTAAGGAACCAAATCTGTACATTTGTAAAGAATTCAGAGAGAGATGTCGCCGTTGGTATTAAGGAGTCTAAAAATTACTTGAAGAGACGACAGGTGTCGCCCAAAAGCAGAGAACTTAGAAGCAGAGAATGTTAATTGGGACAATTTAGTAGTGGACGGCAAATTCTAGAAAAGGGGGGTTGAGGGGGGTTGAATAGGAATCCCTGATTTCAAAAAGACTCCCCCTTTTTTCTAGCAACCCTATAGTTCTTATATACATAATTTATTGTTAAAGTTTTCGTATAAACGATGAATAAGATAGCAAATTAACATACAACTTGGTGCTACCAGACTGGAATTTTGAATAATAAAAGCGGATTTTTAATTCGGAATTTTCACTTAGTATAATTCTAATTTCTGTTTTGCGAAGAAAAGGAGCTGAACACCGTTTGTAGAGAACACATTTCTGCGAAGGCGGCCTTCGGCCGCACTTAGGGATTATAACCCTCAGGCAGTAGAATTCTCCTTTCTGTTTTGCGAAGAAAAGGAGCTGAACACCTTTTGCAGAGAACACCTTTCTACGTAGGCGGCCTTCGGCCGCACTCAGGGATTGTAACCC
>NW_016157493.1:19695-87150 GCF_001687245.7 Rhagoletis zephyria
CTGAACACCGTTTGCAGAGAACACCTTTCTGCGTAGGCGGCCTTCGACCGAACTTAAAGCAAACAAATCGGGCGGGACCAACACCGCCTACGTAATGGGCAATATTTTTGCACAGGGGTTCGTGACCGGAAACCCTCATTGATAATAATAGTCCCCTTTCAGACACGTCAATTCTTGCTTTCAAGTCTGCTCGTTCGTTGGTGAAGGAGGTGGGAAGAGAGGGGAAGAGTACAGATACCTCCGTACCGTCAATTCGTTTCAAGTTTTCTTGTTCTCTTTTGATCTTTTCGTTGCTTCCCATTTAAAGATCCGAGGACTTGAATTCAATAAAACTTGACGCGTGTGCAAGCAAAGAGAAAACACAAAAAAGAATGCGATAAAAATTGCTTTCAAGACTTGACGTGTCTGAAAGGGGACATACACGCCCAGAATAAAAGTAGCGGTAAATTTTAATTTTCTTTTGTATTGATTTCCCCTGTATTCCTTTTTAAACATTGCCTTCTTTGTATGTATTGTTTTGTACAATATGGCAACACATGTTATATATCAGTTTGCAACCATGTGTTATTGTAAATATGGGTGCAATTCAATGTAATTTACGAGTCGATAAAAGTTGAATTAAACTGATTTATAAATAAGATAAAATAAAATAAAAGTGTGTAAAGTATTAAGTACAGTGTTATGTGCATTTATATATATGAAAGTATGTGACAAATGCACTTTTTGTTAAGGAAACCAAGTGGAACGACTTAGGAAGTTTTAACAACTAATAACTTATAAACAATGATATTTTTTATATTTTTTAGTTATACCAGTTTTAGAGGATACCTCCCTTAACATCTTGACCAAGTTTCATTTGTTAATTCCACCTGGTTTTCTTAAAACACAAGGTGCGGCTGACTACTAAAGCCCACGCTGTTAATTTAATGACAGAGCTGTAAAATGATTGAATCGGTAGGATCTGC
The DNA here is from genome assembly GCF_001687245.7 of Rhagoletis zephyria. Classification (NCBI taxonomy): domain Eukaryota; kingdom Metazoa; phylum Arthropoda; class Insecta; order Diptera; family Tephritidae; genus Rhagoletis; species Rhagoletis zephyria. Next base: position 20,661 of record NW_016157493.1, read on the forward strand.
ATCAGTGTTGCCACAGACACAGTTTTTCCTACCAAAACTTCCTACCAAAATCAACCAAAACCTACCAAAATTTTATTTAATTTTTTAATATTTTTTTTAATAACAAGGCATCGAGATTTATGCATAAAAATCGTTAAATCGTTATTGAAATAACAGATTTCTAAAATAATAGCTAGAGAAGATATCGCCTAGCAAGGCAATGCCTTCAAAGAATAAACTGTTTTTTCGCTCTCCTGTAAAATTTGAGTGCCGTAAGATAGGCCGTTTTGCAATTGGACGATGGGCGGTTTTGCAAAAACATCGACTATATTATCACAGCGAACGGCAGTGCGCGCGAGTTACGAAAGCAGCCACAGTAGCATGCTGAAATGACTCGCTTATATATACACGAGATTTGGAAGTTTTTACCCAGACGTCCAGTCGACATGTTTGATATATCGTTGGAAAGGTCTTGCGGAGTGTGTCCAGAAAATATATTCCAGCTTCGTAAACGATTGACCGGATTCTTAAAAATTAGGCTAAAGTGTTGCGAAACAAAAAACGTTTTTTTGATTTTGCCGGTTTAAGGGGGCATGTGGAAACACCCAACTTATTTAGTGTTATTCTATAGGCCAAACGATACCTTAAATATTAAGTTCCGGCCACTAGTTGGAAAGATATAGAGGTATATGTGTTTTGGTTCGTGTCTCCACTACGAGATGCTTTGGTATGTATGTGGCGTCTGTACGTACCATCATTTAATTTTTTTCAAACTTTCAGGAATTAAAGTACAAAAAAAAACTAAGAAGGTTTTGTTCCAGGATGTTTTGATTCGTACGCCTTTGTGGGCTGCTGCCTGAAATTCGAAAAAATGCAATTTTTTAAACTACAACTGAGGCCGCACTAGTCAGTCCATGTCATGTGGATATCAGTAGAAGGGTCTTCAAACAAGCTATCTAACGCTATCTTTTGTGTTTATAAAATACTAGCAGACCCGGCGAACTTCGTCCCGCCCAAAATTTTTATATATTTTATTGAAACTTGTTGGTCCAACATTTTCACCAACAATTCACGTTTACGATTTTCATTGGCACATTTGTCTGCTAAGATTACGGTTTGGTGGTCATTTGCCACTTTAAAAAACCTAAGGAAAAAGGAAAGTGTTATATCCGTTCTTGAAATTCTCCAGTTGTGCGGCATTTCATAGCACGATTATTCGCAAAACGAAATAAACTTTTTCCTCTTCACTCCCTGGCGGCAACAATGACCCGGTTCTATAGTGAATGTCCTAGAAGCTTTACAGTATAGTAGGTGGCAATTTCAAAATGGGTGCGAATCATTGTTCTACAGAAATGCAATATACATATACTTATTTTAGACGAAATACCTTAAAAGTTTGAACGCATAATAATATTGGAAAATCACATCCATTGGGCCAATTGCAACGCAGGAGCGTTCGATATACTCAATGGTGCAACAGGTCGATTTAATCTGACCTTCACGGCCCCTTTTCTCACTTGGCTATTTTTAGTAATAGCTCGACTTCAGCACCACTTGGCAGCACGTTTTTGCAATAGTATTGCATACATATTTAAAACATTAGCCAAATCGGATCATAAATAAGATTTTTAGTAATAACAGCGCCAAATGTCGGATTAAATTGTGAAACTAAACTATCCAGAGACCCACTCAAATACACAAAAAGTTTCGTTAAAATCCGTACAACCATTTAGGAGGAGATCACTCACAAACACACCTACAGAAGAATAAAAAAATTCATTCAAAGATAGCTGAAGGTCAGTACGTTTGTAGGCCTCACACCCCTTTTCAAATAGCCCAAATTTTCTCCATGAGTATATGCTTGATTTCAACTATATACATATCTCCATACGAAGTTCCAGTACTGTACCATGAATACTTTCAGAGATATGCAGTATAAAAATTCGATTTATATGGGAGGTGCCATGCCCCCCTTTCCAAGAGATGCCTTCTTTCTTCATGAGTATGCGATTGACTTCGCATATCTCCATACCAAGTTCCAGAACTCTACCATGAACACTTCCAAAATAGGCAGTATGAAAAATTCGGTTTGTATGGAAGATTCCACGCCCCCTTTTCCAATAGTTCCAGTTTTTCTCCAAGAGTATGCGATTTATTTCGTACATCTCCATACAAAACTCTAGAAGATAAGAAGTATGAAAAATTCGGTTTGTATGCGAGATGTCACACCCCTTTTTACAATAGCTAAAATTTTTCTCCAAGGGTATGCGATTGATTTCGTATATCTCCATACCAAGTTCAAGAAGTCTACCATGTACACTTTCAGAGATATGTAGCATGAGAAATTCGGTTTGTATGGGAAGTGCCACGCCCCCTTTACATATAGATTTTTTTTCAGCCTAAAACCATCCTTGGGACACGTGCGGCTGGTGGCAGTTTCGGTTCAGCCGCTCTCGAGCCTTGCGAAAACTAACAAACGGCTTTCTAAATATATATTACTTGAGATATATTATATATTATAATTATATTTTGACAGTATCCGTTGTTTCTGATTGGCGCAAAAAAATCTTGCCTAGTGACGAATTCGCCCCTTGATATGGTCGTTACTTAAAGCTATTTATATTCGAAGTTGCATGAAAATTGGAAAACAGGAATCTATAAGCTTATCCATGTAAAAAGCTACCTACGTACCGAATTTTAAGCAAATCGGACCATAAATACGATTTCTTCGAACAGATCGGTCCCTGGTCCACTTCTCGGACAAAATGGATCATATATGCTAATATATGCTAAAAAGCTACCTGCGCACCGAATTTTAAGCAAATCGGACCGTAATAAGATTTTTTCGAATAGACCGGTCCCTGGTCCACCTACCCGAAAAAAAGTAAAATTTTTTAGCCTAAAACATGGTGGTTACCGAAAGCTATTTGTATACAAAATTTCATGAAAATCGGACTAGTTGAAGTTGATGTATTGCACATATCGTCGTTTAAAGTGCAAAACCGCGTATCAACAAAATGCAAAACCGCGTATCAGCAAAAATGCAAAACCGCGTAATTGAACTTGTAGAAATTATTTTCTAGAGCGTAAAACACTCATATTTCAAAATGGTTCTCTTTTTATAAAGCAATCGCATTTCTGGCTAGTATATTTCAGGATGAATGGATAAGGATTGAGCAAACAGCTTGTGTGAGCAAATCCAATTTTTGGCAGCCAATGTCAGTTACGCGGTTTTGCAGAATTACGATACGTGGTTTTGCAGAATTACGATACGCGGTTTTGTACTTTAAACGACGATATAATTCTTTTACTGGGGTTCATATATCAGAACTATCTCTGAACTAGTGCAAAACGATTGCAGATTGGGACAGTTGAACCTTGCGGTGTAAATATGCAAATCAGGGACGTGAACCGGTTTTGAACCGGAAAACCGATTTTTTCTATTAATTAACTGAACCATTAACCGAACCGAAACTTTCCACAAATGTTTCCATAAAGGTTTAAAGGTTCGTTTCAACCAATTTTCAATAGATATTTAAATGTAGATACCAACTTTTTCCTTGTTGTTAAACATGGTAATACCTACCATGTTTGTTTACCATGTGACAATATCAAATGTAAAGGCAACCCATCTCATTTGACAGACACTTGACCCTTAACCTTGCGCGTTGTTGCACTTGACACTTAAACTTCCGCGTTATTTTTTTTGTTTTTGGAACCATTGAACCGAACCGAAACCCCGGTTCAAAGACCAAAAACGGTTCGAACCGCTGTACCGAACCGACCAAATTTTTCATCCGGTTCACGTCCCTGGTGCAAATGCTCAGTACTCGTACAATACGAAAGTAGCTCAGCAAGAAGACCTCCGCCTCAAGCATCGTTGATCGCGAGTTCAAATCGCGGTGAAGGTGAATTTAAATAGTAGCGTGCAGCTTACAAATTATTATTATTTTTTTAATAAAATATGTAACAAAAATGGAAGGGGTAACAGAAACTAAAAAACGAAAAAAATCTAATCCTAAAAACGTTTTCTTTAAAAAAAAAAACCTGTCCAAAACAGAACCGGTTAAAAACTGGTTGCAAAGTAATGCCCTGGGCGACAATTGCCACCGCCAATGACATCGACGTGCAAAACTGCACAGTTGAAAGCATTGCTTGGGTGTTGAGCTAGAACTAGTACTGTCGGCAAAACGTCTAGTTCTACGCTAGTTCTGAGCTAGTCAGATTTTCTGTAGGGTAACAGTACTTTGATGCAAACACGTGCGGGCCTTTTTTGTATACATACATATGTANAACAGTACTTTGATGCAAACACGTGCGGGCCTTTTTTGTATACATACATACATATGTGTGTATGTATCTACTTGTGGCCATGTCAACTTTGACACCACTTCTTCATTTTTACAAGCGAAAGCTCAAACGAGTGGTCACAAATAATCCAAAAATAAAATGCGAATGACAAAGTAACAGAATGTGGAAATTCTAACAACAAAAACAGGGGCAATTGCAATTGCACATTTGTCACACGATAACGACATTCGCTCTCGCAATGCGTCTGGCACGATTTTGAACAAGTCTGCCGAGGAGCATTCGGCACAATTCGTAAGTAATTTACAATGCATTGCGCAAACTTAAAAAAAAAAGCTTTACGAAAAATCAAGCAATTGCAGTATCATTATAAAAGTTCTAGCTTTCGTGAGGCGCAGATAGATGTCCACTGTCAATGCATTCATCGCATGAAGAGAATTGCAAGTTACTACATACATACTGTTACATATGAATAATGTTGCTTCAATGTCTGACGCTGCTGCTTAACTAGTATCTATGTGATCGTACCGCTGCTGGTACTGCAGCGACAACCGAATGCAATTAGCACGATTGCTCTTGTAACATATAAGTACATACATACATACTTACATATGTATTTATAAACACTTTTATCTGCATACCTACACGCATATGTAGGTACATTAAATTAGCACATACAGCATTTAGTTTTGGCATAAGCTAATACTATGTAGTGGACACCATCCCACCCCCTTCGAAACACATCTGTTCTTCACACCTTTGTTTTATTTTCACTCACTGACCTCACCCCCCGTCCATGGCGATAAACTTTTTCCCTTTGCCCTTGTGCTTTTACGCCCGCTTTACCCGCTTTCAGCAAATGCAACTCGCAGTAATACGATTGCTGATGACGTCACATTCTGCATTCACTAAATCTTTGGCGGAGAAGGTGGCACCAGCGGGGTGGCAAAACACAATTGGTTCGCAACTTTTGCTGCGCAGCGCAAGTGTTTGCTTGCACGTAGAAACACCTACCTTCAACTGCATATGGGCAACAGCAGTGACGCTTGCAGCGCACAATGGGACAAGATGTTGCTTATGCGAGTTAAGTTAATAAAAAAAAAATGGGAGTCCGAAAAAAATAGATTGTGATTTGGTGCTACCATTGCATACTCAGTTGGTTTACTTACGGCAGTGGCAGAGTATCTTAATAACTCTTAAAGATTTTTGATAGATTTTTGTAAGAACGTTTACTTACTATTATTTAACCTTTAACTTTATTTTTTATATACAATTTTTAAACTTGTTTACGATATCTCCGGGAAGCCCTCTAAAATATGTGGTTTAGACCATATCTCTCGAATCATTTTAAGGGCCGGTAGCTTAAAGCCTGGTTGACGCTAATCATCAGTTAACATCGTTGTCGAAGTTTTCGACTATATGCATATACCACGGTGTCGGTAACGTCGTTAACAATGTTTAACCGGGGATTAGTGTCAACCAGGCTTTAAGCAACCGGCCCTAAATGAAAAACAAACAAAAAGATTTAGTTAGTGCCAATAATTAAGTTTTGGCCTTACGTAAACCCTTTGAAACAGATAATGCTTTACAGAAAAATTAATCTTGGATGACATGATGAAAATACATTTGAAAAGCTTGTGTGGAAATTTGAAACAAAACGATTGAGCTGTTCTTGTTTATTGGCTTTGAATCCACTGTTGTTAGAAAAACGTTGTGTTGTTTTGAAGAAGAAGGGCAAGAAGCAAAAATATGGTGCGAAATAGTGACATAAATCTAGGTAGAAATGTACCTACTTTTAAATTTGAACGTATTTTCGGTATAAGCACATTATTTTAGGTACGTTTGGAACGTAGCCAAATAACTTACCGGCACTTTTTCTCTTTTTTTTCAAAGAATTACAACGCGTTATCCAGTGTGAAAATTCCAATAGCCTCCCTCCTTTGTAAAGTGGCATAAACATTGGTTAAAAAGTAGGTTTGGCTTCAACTGCTCGGACAGTCCGCGGCCCGCGGAAGGCGCCACCTTTGTTTCGCTTCATCGTAAGTTCTGACTTACATATATGTATATATATATATATATGTAGGGATGGTTTTATGAAAAGCCTTTTCAAGGCAGAATATAATTTTCTATTATAGGCCGATAGACGGCTGCTATTACAAAATGAGCACTTGGCTTAGGCTGTGGAAGCCATATGGAAAATTTTAATTATGTAGAGGGAAGTTGAGATTTGCTAAATCTATGCGGAAAACTGTCCAAAATCGTCATATTAGTCAGGACATTACTTACAAAAATGTAAGTTCAGACCAAAACCAGTTTGTTTCCAAACCAAAATATACAAGGTATGACGGAAGTTCTAAAGTACATCATACTCCGACCGCGTCGGAAGTATCAACAATCAAAAGAAAACAAATCGTATCCGAAATATTTTTGGAAATTTAAGTAATTTTTCAGGTTCTTGTGGTATCCTCAAACGGGAAGGACTCACCGAAAAATGATCGAAAATGGCATCACAAAACGAATGAAATACTAGACACAAATGCTTGCAGCGTATTACATTGGCCTTGATAGTTTTTTATTTAGCAGTTACAATTTTTAGTTTAACTTGTGAAGAAACGAGCACACTGTGCTACTGTTTTGGCTCACGGCGCGCGTTCTTCGTGCTGGCTGAAATGTGCCGCCGTTGCCGTTGCTTTTGCTGTTGCCATTTGCCATTGCAGTAGTAGCCGTCGTTGTTGGGGCGCCGCCGTCGTCAATGCAGCTTTTTCAGTTTTCGCTTAACGCTCGTTCAGTCAAGTTGATTTTGCTGCACCGTCGTTCACTATTTAATTCGCGTCGCATACAAAATACAAAAACATATACACACATACACACATTCACATATATACACATATCGACTCACTCAAAATACATATACGCCGCGTCGCATCACACTCTGCGCCTAAACCGCGAACGAGGGCAGCCGTCTGAGTGGCTTCAATTTATTGTATATTATATAGCGCGGTGGTGGTAATACGATAACAGGTGCGACAGACACAGCATTACGATTGCTAGCAGCCACTGTGCATTTGGCGGACGGTGTCATCATCATCAAACGTCGTCAACACTCTCGTCGTCAGTCTGGTCGTCAGCGACGCGCAACTGCTGCGCCGCCCGCTGTCCGCATGGCGCGCAAGGATGATCCTGTCTTGAATGTGCGCTTTGTGCAATTGGTCGAAAACCATCCGTGCCTTTGGAACTCGACGCTACCAGCTTACAGCAAGAAGGACGAAACCCAGAAGGCCTGGCAGGAGGTCGCCAATGAGACGAAAGACACTGGTATGTAAGCGAAAAGCATTGTTTGCCTGCTGGCTGGCGCCGTCGCAGCTGCTCCCATTTCGTCTTTATTGCTAATAACCATAATTGTTGTTAGTGCTGGCATTGTTGTTGCAACTGTGTGTATGCACTATTGCTATTATAATATTTAGCGTTTACAATTTGCTATTGTTGTCAATGCACAATTTTTCTTACTGTTTCTGGTGTTGTTTTCCCATTTGTGTGTGTTCATGCGGTTGAGCTTTCGCATTTACTAGCACTATGGCAAGCTACCAGCTCACAATAGAGCGCAGCGTAGAATTGCGTGCCGTTCGTTCTTCAAAGTTTTTTGCATTCGCATTCGCAATGCATGTACTACACTGCACTTCAACGCTCGCCAGTCGCTCTCACCCCACACCCTACACCTCGCCAACGCTGCGCTCCCCTCACCCGTCATCGTATGCTCATATGTATATCGTACGTCGTACGCAGCTCTACGATTGTCGTTCGCTTGTAGAATATGTTGGTCAGTTGGCACTGGCAGCGCCCTCAATACGCTCAGTTACCATACCCACTGCTGCGCCCCCAACTTCTTACAATGTGGCTTTTCGATAGCGCGAGCTTGTGTAGGTGCCTTCGAGTGGGGCGTCGCACCACGTCGCTTCGTCAGCCGCCAGCCAATCGGTTTGTTTACTTGTTGCCGTGTTTTGCTGCATTTGCATGTGCGACATGGCGCACAAGGATGAGACGAAACGCGACGCAAGGCAGTACGTTAATACATCAGCACGACAACGGCATCGCAGCAAGGCAGCTGCAATTGCAGCAGAAGCTTTGCTTGCTCGCTTGCCTCCTCTATGTACATACCTACATACATAGTATGTATATTGCATTTTCAGTGCTCAGAGCTTTTGTCACACCATACCTTCAACCGCACTCGCATACACTTCAATTATCTTGTGTGGTTTTCACAATCGCTCTCGCTTAGTCTCTCTCGCTGATTGCTGTTGATGCAATTCTATGCCATTTTCAGACACTTTGGGCTCGTATTGCGTTGTTTGCGATTACAATGTTTGTGCATAGAGTTTTATCAATATGTTTTGCTTTATTTTAGTTTTTGTGGCGTTTGCAGCCAGCGCCGCTACGACTTTGTTTGCTCTACGAAATGCGTTTTCCGATATTCGGTGGAGCATTTGCTATTAAAAGTGCGAACTTTAAGTCATCCAAGAACAGAATTGCGCTAAGCANTTAGTTTTTGTGGCGTTTGCAGCCAGCGCCGCTACGACTTTGTTTGCTCTACGAAATGCGTTTTCCGATATTCGGTTTAGTCTAGTTTGAAGTAAGAAAAAGTTCTGAGTACCTATCTCCCTTTTTCGTGCTAAGTGCAAAGTAAGCTCAAAATTAGAAGTGCTTGCACATTCTGAACATGCATATATGTATTCATACATATGGATGAATGTACCCAGCTAGCACATCTGCTAGACAATTTCTGATATCAGACAAGTCGCACAAAAGTTGACTATTTAGANGCTATTAAAAGTGCGAACTTTAAGTCATCCAAGAACAGAATTGCGCTAAGCACTAGTTTGAAGTAAGAAAAAGTTCTGAGTACCTATCTCCCTTTTTCGTGCTAAGTGCAAAGTAAGCTCAAAATTAGAAGTGCTTGCACATTCTGAACATGCATATATGTATTCATACATATGGATGAATGTACCCAGCTAGCACATCTGCTAGACAATTTCTAATATCAGACAAGTCGCACAAAAGTTGACTATTTAGACAAGTCGGCCGCTGTGGTGTAGTGGTAAGCAGTGCGCGCTTTCACTCACCAGCGCCTGGGTTCAAGCCCTGGTCAAAGCAACATCGCAAAAAATTTAAAAAAAGGTTTTTTCTTAACAGCGGTCGTCCCTCGGCAGGCAATGGCAAACCTCCGAGTGTATTTCTGCCATGAAAAACAGCTTCTCATAAAAATACAATCGCCGTTCGGAGTCGGTGTAAAACTGTAGGTCCCTCCGCTTTGTGTGACAATATCAAGGCGCACGCCACAAGATGGAGGAGAAGCTCGGCCAAACACTAACATATGTGTAAGCGCCAATCTATTCTTATTATTATTTAGACAAGTCTTACAGGTTTCGTACAGATTTCTCGGCAAAGTTTCTGGAGAATTTTATTTGTTTCGTTATCCGATTTCGGACAGACAGGTCTTATTATTCTTATTTTCCATTATTTTCTGCTCAGACATCTATAAGATATCCTTCAGAATCGTCGGTAATTAAATCAGAATTTCCCACGACGTGTCGGTTAGACTTCCTGTCAACCTCTCCATATGCTTCTCTGACCGATATCGGCCAGAAATCATAAAGATTTCAGACGTTTTTGCCGCCGAGTCTGACGTATATCTAACAGATATCTGGCAATTTTGCTAGCTGGGTGTATACACATGTACATATGCACATGGATATGTGCTTATTAGACAGGGTCACGGAGAAAAAGTTTGTAATAACCCCAACTGGTTCGAAAGGTTACTTGGAAAGCGTCATAAAATTTTCCGTTCCTGATACGTCCGAAAAACAACCAAAGTCGAGTTTTCCTCATAACTTAGCTTTTATTTATTTGTAAGGCAATTTTGAATTATTATATGCGCCATACGTATAGTATATCGTTAAAAAGATATTGTTAAGTACCTACTACTATATACTTTCATATATAAGATCATATTGCCCTGAGTTACCTTCTTTGTCCAGTTAACTCACAACTTCTACCCATCCAAATTTAATTCTAGTACCGTAAATGTATACTTTATATTAAGTGATGCATTTCTCCGTATTCCTAAAAAGGTGATGTGGGAGCTCATCTTAAAAACTGATCATAAATAAAAAGGGGTAAGAAGAAAATCATTTTTGGCTGGCTTTAGAGCGTGCTAAAGATAGAAGTGTTTACGGCGCATAAATCCTCTCAAAGTAAGCTTTCAAACTAGTGGTCCAATTACAATTTTTTTTTATATAGCGACCGACTCGGTCTAATGTATATACATACATATGTATGTGCCCGTCGGGATATATGTACATAATATTTGGGAGTATTTAGTATAAAGTTTACGAAATTTCCCTGATGATTTAAAGTTCGACATGTGTATCGTATCAAATACAAGTTTTTGGTGTTTCTGTATCCTCTCGAATTGTAAAAGTCCACAACCAAAACACATACAACAATTGCAGTAACCAATACAAATACCTTGTTACGCTTTGGTGCAGGAGTCCAAATGCGTGTTTCTCTTCTGAACTTGCAACAAACCGAGATACCAACAGACCAAACATCGAAATTTCTGTGACTTTCAGAAGTAATCTGGTAGCTCTCTGGTGATATACACAAGGCCAATTTGTTGACCCGTGGAAATGGCAACCAGACTACATCTATCTAAAGCCGCCCACAAGATCGGTATACTACTCACCGGCCAGCTACCTCACCGATTAGTGAGGAGGACCCCGTTACTGTGAAAGGGGAAATTTGGTGGAAAGTTGTCCTTAATCAAACGCTAACTATCAATGGAGTAAGCCGAAATAACGGCGGTAAAAACTCACGGAGTCTTGACTAGATCCTTGGGTGAAGTAGCAAAAAAAGACTAGAAACTAATGGGGGGGGTGGGGTGAAATAACACAAACGGCAATAACGCAAATTTGTGTTATTTCCCAATTGAATGTGAAATAACACAAATTTTTCCTTAGTTCATTTCTCGTTGAGCAATAAGACCAACTTTTAAACTTAACAATTTGAGTAATAAAGCAAAATAGTGCACATATGTAGGTAGTCACCCAGTTACATTTGACAAAAAGTAGTACATGAACAAGTTAAATGGATTTGTAAATATACAATTTTGAAAGTGCCCAGCGTCGCGGCGGCCCGCGTTCGCTCGCCGCCCGCGCCACCCCGCGCCGCGCCGCGTTCGTCGTCGCGCACGCGCTCGCGTCCCGCACTCCCATCCCCTCCATTCGCAATTATGCACTAGTGGCATTATAACCGTTTAGAAAAAAGAAAAATAATGAAATAAAACCAGTTCACTTCTGAAACTGCTTTTCAATGTCTGCATGCATCCCACCCAGAGTGGAATTTACCAGGTGCCACTGCCTTATTTGAAAATTTGCCTATAAAATGTGACTATAAGGCAGCCGAATGTCAGAAAATAAAGCGAGAAAGCAGTTTTATTACTTCATCTGTTTAATGCGACATCGTTCTCTGTAAACATTTTAAGGTTTTCCAGCAATGTTTTTAACATAGTAAAAAGCATGCAGATAAAATTCATACAAAAGCGCTATGTACAATATGCCGAGCAGTTATTGAAGACGATGCTTTCCCTATATTTTGTTAGACTTTTCATAAGTAAAAATATTTTGTGAATATGAATTCATACGAATTATATCACATTTTTTGTTTAATTCAAGGCCTATCAAACAGGTTTAGAGCATTTGAGCAAAAACAACATTTGCCTGTATTTTGTTGTTGCTTCTGGTATCGAAAGTGTCAAAAACTGTTCTGATTTTTTCTTCTACATCAAAGCGTGTCATGTGAAATACAAAAAGATACCAAATTTAAATTGAAAAAATTAAAATTGTTGCAACTTTCTTAGTAAATTGGTTTGCTTCTCGAAGAATTAATCCATCCTGTGCCAGGCCCAGTAATCAGCGGTTGTGCTGCCGAGTTGGGCGAGCGTTCCAAAAGCAGCTATTCATTCGCTGGGTTTGTATGGAAAAAGGTTTAACATGCAAATAGACTTTAACAATTTAGAATTTTTGTGAGAAGAAATTAAAAATGTTTGACATTTTCGAGAACAAATAATTTGAAAAAAAAATATATCAAATCAGCTGCTATACTGATACTACCTGTCCAATGTGCCTTGGTTTAACTGTATTTTTGGAATAAACAAAGTTCTTTTTGCTTCTGTCAGTAAACTGTTTTTTTACAAATAGTATAAATAAGCAATGGGAAATAAAGCAAAACTTGGATTTTGGTATTAGTTCCCATTTAAAAAGGAAATAAAGCAAATTTTGCGTTATTGCCGTTTGTGTTATTTCACCCCCCCGAAACTCATAAATGAAAACAATGAAAAAGAAATAATGCAAGGCCACGCTGGCTAAGATCGTTGAAAGTTTTTCGTAAGACAATTGAAAGCCAGTAGGCAAGATATGTATGTAGTTTGAAAGACTTTGCTTATTCTGGCACGAAGTCAACACACAAACAATCAGAGTCTAAGCGTCTTGGTAAGCACATCACTGTTGACAGTTATAAGTTTGAAAATGTAGACGACGTCGCTTATTTGGGAACCAGCATTAACACCAATAAATATGTCATATAAATATGCGATGACGAATGCCGCAGACGATTTAACGTTGAGCTGTGCGCGCTACCATTCTGCAGCGTCTGAATTCAAGCCCGGTTCAACGCAACATCAAAAAAAAAAGTGTTTGTTTGCGGTCGCCCCTCGGCATGCAATGGAAAACCTCCAAGTGCATTTCTGCCATGAAAAAGCTTCTCATAAAAATACAATCACCGTTCGAAGGAGAAGCTCGGCCAAACACTAACATAGTGTGTAAGCGCCAATCTATTATACTTAAATTACGCGACAGTGTCGCCCTGCCTGTATTACCATTTGATATCAAATGACTTGAAGAGTTACATACTTCCCAATTCTGACGGAGTTGGTAGTATTGATAAACGCCAATTTACTTAGCCGTATTAGTTTCAATGGCATACAAAATTCAGACATCGTGGGATAAAGGCAACTCCGTTTCGTGCTGTCCCCCGGAACTACGTCAAGTAGTTCGTCGGAAGGTGGAATTGAGTTGTTGGCTCTATTCACAGTATCTTGTCTAATATATAACAGCCAGTAAAGTTTTTCTTTTAACCAAACCCAAACGCTCATTTGCTATTAGCTTCGCTTTTATGCTGGTCCTATTAGAGGTTTACGCCGACAGGCTTTGCGGCGGCGACGTGGTCAACTTCAAAAAGAATCAGCGGCGACGCCGGCGCGTCTGGAAACGCCGGCGCTACTGCCCTTAATGTAGATTCCAAAGAGCCATGAGGCTACTAATCTTATTATGTCATCTCGTCAGCATTAGGCATTAAGGTTGATCTACTTTTTCCCAAAAGTTTAACCCATCAACTCGAAACAGAACGGCCCTTTTTGACCCACTGTTTAAAAAAATGGCTTATAGATGGGTTAAATTTCCACTTAAATATTAAGCGCCAAATTTTTATAAGGAGAACCGAATGTAATGAAAAATAATACTAATTGTTACCAAAAAGGAGGAACTTTAACCCTGTGTAGAAAACATTGCGATGCGAAGGAGCAAAACAAGAAAGTCGGAATTTTAATGCTCTCACCCCATAGGATTATTCTATATCAAAAGAAATATACCTCTATTTTACAACGCTTTTATCAACTCGCAATGTTGTGTTCCAGAAACTTTCAATGTTGTGTGTCCGACACCATAAAGCTTTGCTTTGAAAAGTTCCTATAAAAAAGCATAGTGCATAGGGCGACATCTGTAGTGAAGTAGTGCATAGGGCGATAGCTGTAGTGAATAGGGCGAGGTAGATGACATCTAGATGCCGCCCTATGTACTACGTTTGCTACAGCGGAAATAGACGACACGTCATTCTTTAAATAAAATTAATTGGTGCTCGTTTGTATGTACATACATATGTAAATGCATGTGTGTGCACCTTTCTATTAATATCGTTGAATTATTTTAATATCTATTGCAAAATTTTATTCAGACAGGACTAAAAAGTAGAAAATAAATAATATAAAAAAAACTTTTTAATATACAACGCTTTTATAAATGGACTAAAAAGTAGAAAATAATACTTCTCAGTCCCATAGAATTTGTTTTGATAACTTTTGATTTTGAAATTTTAGCAAAAGTCATTATAAACAATCTATGAAATTGAAAATGAAAAACGTGGAGCGCATGCAATACAAAGCATTCGATTTAATTGACAATAGTCAAACTACATAACGTAGACCTAAAATTTCTACAGCGAAAGTAGAACTTTGAAATCGATTTTAAGCGGTCGTTATTCATATACCCACATACATACATTCATATATTACTTTTCATATCAATTCAAGTGTATTACATGCGCCCCACGCTTTTCATTTTCAATTTCATAGATTGTTTATAATGACTTTTGCTAAAATTTCAAAATCAAAAGTTATCAAAACAAATTCTATGGGACTGAGAAGTATTATTTTCTACTTTTTAGTCCATTTATAAAAGCGTTGTATATTAAAAAGTTTTTTTTATATTATTTATTTTATTTTTTTTTTGAAATCAAAATCAAAGCGCTCAAAGTTTTCCATGCATTTTATATGGGGAAAACAAGTTTTCGTAGAAATGGTATGGAATTCTTGAAAATCAATATTTTACGATCAGAAAACTGTGGTTCTCTTCAGGAGACTCCCAATAACAATACCCAATTGTTTATTTCACCATTTTTTAATACCAATTTTTATTTTTTTTTCTTTATTGCATTTTCTGACATTTTCTGAGGGTTTTGGCGGACCTATAAAATATAGTTACTATAAAGGAAGGGTTAAATAAATAATTGGGTAATATTATTGGGAATGGAAAAAAATATTGATTTTCAAGAATTCCATACCATTTCTACGAAAAAAGTTTTTTTTTTCATATAAAATACATGGAAAACTTTGAACGCTTTGAGCGACCTCTAAATATATTTTGATTTCAAAATAAAAAAATAGGGGTCTATTTTTTCGGTATAGAACAATCCTAGGGGGTGAGAGCATAAAAATTCCCACTTTACTTTTTCGCATGCATTTTTGGACCACTCTAATGTACATACATGAATCATAATTGTGGTATATATTTTCCAAACTCCGCTTCGCCCCTTTATCATTCTGGGGGTTTCTCTCTGGGCGATTTAAAATGAAACTCTGGACTGGTGGAGTTTTGTGTTAGGAATGTTATTGTTGCAGTATTTCGATGGTTCTACAGCAGCCAACAGAAATTTTATCACACCCATATTATAAATGTGCTGGATATGCAAACATCTAAGAATTTATGCAACAACTAACATTTGCCTACTCCTCAACAAATACCTTTTGTAAAAAAAACACGTTTGGTTCCAAAATCATCCGATCTTTTGAGTTATCACATACTAGTTATGTATTTACATTTGAAAAACAAGTGTCAATTAAATGAAAACAGTTTCATATGCAATTCTTTTTTACTTGCAGTGCGAAATTGTCGCGAAAGATGGCGCACAATAAGGAGTAGTTTCCTCCGATCGTTGAAGTTGTCACGCACTAGTACTGGTAGAGGCAAGCGTAAATATTACCTATCTAAGTATCTGCAATTCTTGATTCCTTACACAAAGACGCGCCTAAAGAACGGCAGTTCTTCGTCAAGTATAATTGCGCAACGCAAAATGACGCCGCAACCGCCCATGACGCGCATCAATCACATACCATTACCTATAGTCAGCAGTGATGACACCAAAGATTCCAATGCCACAGAGGTGGCAATAGCCGAGGAAGATGTTGTGGTTTCGCTGCATGAAGGAGCTACAACACAGCAGCATCGCATAACTGTGCATCCGCCAATGGCGGCCCCGTGCGCCATACCAGTACCAGTCGTAATTCCGGCACCGACCGCCATCAAAACGGAACAGGGTACAACAACGCCAGAGCATGGACGATGTACAGCAACAGCCGTTCCCAGCATGAATGCTTGTGCCATCGTCGGTGGTGCTACAGGTGGCAGCGGTAATGCGGCAAACAATAGTGCTTTTGCCGCAGCAGCGGATTCGCAACCAACTCCGCGTAGTGCATCTGCCGTCGATCTGACGGAGTTTGCCGAGTGGATTAAAAGTAAAAATGAACATCATCGCCAATGTTTAATGCCCTCCTCACCTGATGCTGATCAATCATTTCTCAACAGCTTGCATCCATTTCTGAAGGAAATGTCCGGGAAACAGAATCGTCGCTTCCGGCAGAAGGTGGTGGCGCTGATTGATGCCATTCTGGATAATGCCGACTGAGGCGT
This sequence comes from Rhagoletis zephyria, assembly GCF_001687245.7. NCBI lineage: Eukaryota > Metazoa > Arthropoda > Insecta > Diptera > Tephritidae > Rhagoletis > Rhagoletis zephyria. Next base: position 37,301 of record NW_016157493.1, read on the forward strand.
ACACGTGCGATGCGTAACGTATAGCAAATGCGGTGGTTAAGGTGGTGTTGATCGTGGTAATGCCGGAAGTGCTGGGAGTACAGAGCCAAGAGCAAGTGATCGTGGACGTGAACGTGAAAGTAGCAGTGGTGAAAACAGGGTAGACCGATGTGAAAGTGAATTGCGATCGCTTTATTTTCACATCGAAGTCTACAATATAAGATTTCAAAAAAAAAAAAAACATTACGCACATGAACACCTTTATACTCTAGCGCCTGAACGCACACTCACACACCTACCTACATACACACAGTTAGACACTAATACATACATTATATACCTGCATGCACACCGAAACATGTGTATTGTGAAATCTGTTGTTTTTATTAGAGAAAAATATTTTTTGTTTCCAGTGGAATTGAAATAAAGGCTTTATTTTTTGTACTCTTTGCATTTTATATTTCTTTACATGAGCTGGTACATACTTTAGCCAAAGAATATCCTTATGTATGTAGAACTTCTACATTATTTACAGGGGTGAGTATTATTTCCCATACAATCTGATGCTCCAGCGATGGGGAATCCTATGTAGAATTGCTCGGTGAATCCGAAATTCGGGTTAATTTGTTTTCTATGGATACATTTTCGAGATATTTGCAGTTTACCGTTATTCAGCTTAAAGCAAAAATTGGTTCCTTTTAATCACGTATATCTTACGAACCAATTTAAAAATCTTAATATAAATGAAAGGCAATGAAATTCTCCATAAACCGTATATACATCACTTTTCGATAGGGCTTATAGTTTCTGACAAATTAATTAATCATTCCAGCTTTTTTTATTTTTTAATGAAAAAATTTAAAAAAATCAAACTTTACAAAAAAAAACTTTTAAAAAAAAATCAAGTTACTGATGAAGGAAATCGGTGGATAAATACGAAATAATGAATGGCCAAATAAAAAGGCGCAAGATTATTTTTATGAAGAGCATGAAAGAATGTTACTCATACGCCGCGTACACCTAAGTAACACGGTTTTCTACTTATATTTCATACAAAAAATCTTTGCGCATTTTCATTTGACCACTCATTATTTCGTATTTATCCATCGATTTTCTTCATCAGTAAAAATTTGGCACAGAACTGTTTTTTTTTTTTTTTTTCTCTTAAAGTTTGATTTTTTTTTTCATTTTTTCATTAAAAAAAAAAAAAAAAATGAATGATTAATTAATTTGTCAAAAACTATAAGCCCTATCGGAAAGTGATGTATGCACGGTTTATGGAAAATTTCATTTGCCGTATTTTATATTAAGATTTTTAAATTGACTCGTAAGATATACGTGATTAAAAGGAACCAATTTTTGCTTTAAGCTGAATAACGGTAAATTGCAAATATCTCGAAAACATATCCATAGAAAAAAAAATTAACCCGAATTTAAAATGCTACCGCTTTGTTTGTACTCGTATGTGCCATATATTAAAATGTATCAGAAAAGCAGAATTTACATATGGAACTAGATGAATATCGTATCAAAATTAGTACCTTTGCAAGCAATAATTATGTGTATCTTGGTATGCCACCGAAATCGATGTTGTATGCATAAGATTTCTACTGGGGCATTGGTGCAACAGATTCTTAACGTACTATAGATACCGCTGCGTGTTTCTTTTCTTCGTAGTGTAAAAACATAACCTAAGAAATAAGTATAAGGATAATCATAATCCGGTGCATATGGTTTGCATTGCATGTTATGGAGCAAATTTTAAATTGACCGTCACTGTAACCATTGCAGCCAAATTCTCGTGTTTAATGATTTAGTTCGTTCGTTAAAGTGAACTAAAATTTTCTGTGGCAACATTCCAATAAAAATGTAAATGTAATTTTAACACATATGGCATATTTATCGTTGTAAGGGCATAAAGAAACAACTGCTCGGAAGCTTTATCAGAAAGACATATTGAATTTTTATTTTTAAATTTTAAGTGCACAATCAGTCTCACAACAATTAATAATAATAATAAATTGGCGCTTACATATATGTTAGTGTTTGGCCGAGCTTCTCCTCCAACTTGTGGCGTGCACCTTGATGTTGTCACACAAAGCTGAGGGACCTACAGTTTTACGCCGACTCCGAACGGCGATTGTATTTTTATGAGAAGCGGTTTTTTCATAGCAGAAATACAGTCGGAGGTTTGCCATTGCCTGCCGAGGGACGACCGCTGTTAAGAAAAAACTTTTTTTCTATATTTTTTGCGATGTTGCTTTGACCAGGGTTTGAACCCAGGCGTTGCGTGTTACATACTTCTACTTGATTGTCAATTTAAAATTTTTCGATATCAAAAGTAGCCGTTTCTTCGTCCAATATCGTTTTGAAAAATTCACGTCTTCCAAATCCCTAAACTGTTTCTCCAGTAACTTAGATAAGCCTTATTTTTTTCATTTGATATTTTATTGCCTATCCCAGCACTTTTGAAAACTGTTTGCCTTTCTTCAATTCAAATATTCAGTGGATTCGTATTTAAAATTTGGAAGGGTTTTAGACAAACATTGACGAGTATTCTTAGATTTTTGAAAGAATATATCGAGCCCTAACCGCCAAAATAACGTAAGCGAAATTTTTTTCAAAATTTTCTTTTTGATGCAGAAATATTCCTAGAGCATTTAGATGCATTTCTGCATCAAAAATAAAATTTTGAAAAAAATGTCGCTTACGTTATTTTGGCGGTTAGGGCTCGATATGCTTCATATTTTGTATTGTCTAAAATAATTACTTAAAATAGTGATGGCGTGCTTTTTTCATAAGCCAAAACATCAAACTGTCCCTGTCGGGAAACGCACTAGTGCCGAACTGGTTCTGTACTAGAGAATTTAGAACCATGACTAGTGCGCGTTAATACTCTTTTGTATGCTACCAACTGGCGAATTTAACATTGCGATGTCCTACGGAGTGTCGATTGCCGCCCGGTGTATCCCTTTATCGATAGTTCCAAACTAGTCCTAAAGTCCATAGTTCCGAACCAGTTGCTTTTGTTGCTCAGATTCCAGCAGGTCTCATGATGTTAAAATGTCAACACAAATGTTTGATTTGTATTACCAAGCTATGAAAAATCATCTGCGAAATGCAGAATGAAAGCGTATTTGAAGGAAAAAGCTGCCAAACACATATGTATATGGGTAAATCTTTTGAGACGGAGACTTTTCAATTAAAAAAATAAAACTTTAATATAGTAGCACAATCTTTTTTCATATATGATCACTTGTCAACCCAATTGAAGTACTTTATACGCGGGTTATAATATTTTTTTAATTGCTAGTCTATTTAAACCATATTTTCAAAACTGTTTTGTATTAGCCCGGTCAAGTTAAATTTCCAGGGGAAGTAGTAGGCAGTAACTCGCATAAAGCTGAAAATTGGTATGAATGTTACGAACGTCATTATAAATGAAATGTGAAAAGGCCCTATCGATCCCAGATCTGTAAAAAAATTATTCAAAGTCAAAGGCCACATAAACTGATGTTTACAATTTTTCAGCTAAACTCTAAGGTCTATCATAAAAATAGGTTAGACAAAAGTGTAGATCATGCAATTATCTCTAAAACCCGTTATGATACTTTTTCCTCCTAAGAATCACCATTTCAGGGATATAACGACTCGATCGACATCCATTTTGTAATAAATCATTTAACTTTTAAAATACCGTGAATTGAAGTAAATTTTTTAACGGGGTGTAGTATAACAAATTTAGTCTGTATGGCAAGTTCCATGGGCCCTTTCCTAAGAAATTACATTTTTTCCATGAGTATAGTATTGTATGGGAGGTGCCACGTCCCTTTGTCTAATCGGGATAAAGGCTACCCTATCTTTTAAGTCGGGCCAAATGACACCGGTATGCAAAATTTCATTAAGATCGGTTGAGTAGTTGAAGCGTGAAAGCGTAACAAACAAACCTTTCGCATTTACATCAGTGAGGATTATCCAGTACTGACCATTAAAATAATTTTTAGAGGTGAGCATTTTTTACGCATACCCAAATACACAAATACAAAATATTAAACCAGGGCATATGAAAATGTTTGCCCTTGATTGCTTGTGCTCAACGAAAAACCAATATTAAGTAAAAAATTACGTGCTGATCACGCGTTTTCTCAAGAAGATTTTTCTGCAATGATAAGTAGCACATTGTCCTTTAACCAAGAATGCTTCTTCTGTAGAATTGAAGAAGTATATTTTATACCCAAAAATGTAAAATAAGCTCCACTCAACGACTCACAGTGGGGTAATTGATGTCGATATTGCGTATTAATTCAAAAAATGAATTTCAAAATACAAAGAAGGGTTTAGTACCAAATGAAAGTAGATGAAATTCTACATCACCATGTGTTTAAATATTTGCCAAAAAAATTTACCGTTTTCTTGCAATATACTCTTAAAATCGTCACATTTTCCTTTGAGTATGCGCAAAATGAATAACGTGACTTAATATTTCAAATTTCCAAGCTATATCTGAGTTTTCTTTCAAGATATATATCAAAAACGGCAATGGAACTTTCTTGCTCAGGTATTTAGGCAAAACAAAGTGATTTTAGTTTTCTTTTACTATGGTTCTAAGTATTTTATTTTATTTTTTATCGTAAGCGTAAAAATAACGGGTTTTTGACTATATGCGCAGACATATGGTTGCGAAGCAGCTGTGATCAAGCAAAGGTGTAATCATTTACATATACCTTGGACGTTATAGTATCTTCTGTAAAAAAAAAGTGACGGCATGTCTGCGCACTTAGTCAGTATATCGATTTATATAATATAACCTCGTTGGTGAAATATACATGAAATTCTGGATGAAGAACATAACCAAATATAACAAGTGAAAACTAAGTACAAAGCATACAAGAAAGTAATATTGGCGCGAGTTTCATAGTCCAGCAACTAAGTCGAAACTAACAAAGTTGCAACTTAAATTTAAGTACCAACTTAAAATTTACCTCTATTCATAGTCGCATTTCAGACTTCTACTAAGTAGTTTCGACTTAGTTTACGATATAGCAAAACGAGTGTGAAAATGTATCGATTTTTATTTAAGATATTTTGGAAAAATTACATTTTTATTAAATAATGTCAAGTTTGATCATCCGTTTATGTAATTTTTATTTTCATTGCATGATTATGCAAAAGAATAAGGTATCATTTTCTTGTTAATTGTGTGAAATAGCCGGAACAACCGCAGTGATGTGAAGTCGATGTTTATCGAAAACATGCTGTGAAACATATAAATAGTAGATATCTAAATGTTATGCACAAATTTACTTTAAAAGAACTAGCGTGAAACTGACTTATTATTTGAGAATTTATCTAAATTATTCCAATTATAAAATTGTGATGTACATAGCTTTATTCGAATTGTAATACGCATTTAATTTCATCTTCCGATTAAAATGGATCGATCTTTGTAAATTTTAATTGGAGATTATTCAATATTATCAAAATCACCCTCTACCAACTTAATTTTTACATATTTCGTCTGTTTTTCCTTAATTTTATAAAATAATTCTTCCTAGTTACGACTTAGATGCAGCTGCAGCCGAAACTAAATTTTAATGATTTTTTGATGATATTTTTAACCAATATGGTTACTGGTAGACGCGTAAACGAAGAATACATAACCATAACTTTAAAGACCAAATTATATTATTATTTTCTTTATAGAAATGAGCTCAAATATCATTAGGGTTACTCGTTAAAGCCTTTATGAAATAATGAAAAACTCTGGCTGCGATCAATTTAATGATAAATTTAACATTTTAACGGGACAAATGAAAGATGGCACCAGGCCATCTGACGAAAATTTTAAAGAATTTAATGAAAAGATGAGATATTTCACACATGAGTTCAAAATTCGTTGAAATACGTCCTGTAGACACGTTTTCCGCGTTCAAAACAAAATAAACGTCAATTGTCAGAAGAAGCTCTAGAGACGCGAAACAAAGATTTTAAGAGCAACAGAGAACATTTTTCGCGCAAGTGCAACAGCAAAAAAAGAGAATCAAGATATATTCAATAGGCTTTAGATTAATTCCGACCTTCTTGTATAAAGTATGAGAAAATTACTCCAAAATAATTTGCAGGATTTGCACAACCAGTGTTGCCGTTTTGATACATATGTATCCAATTGGATAAATTTTCGCCTTAAATTTTGAGGGATACTTCGTTTTTTTCCTCAGTGTACATTTGGATACCTTTTCCCATAAGTATTCGTAAGTTGAAGGAAATTTTTTTTTATTTATGTACGAGCTATTATAAATAACGTTTTTAACAGTTGGCTGCTCATCCTCCAAGCAAGAAATTTTTCATTATTCTTGTCACTTTGAAAAATTAATTTTTTAGCTACATAAACGTGCATTTATTTACACCAAGTCGTTTGCATATTTTAAAAAGTTTTCCGACCTGTAGTAGTTAACTGTAATGCGAAAAAATCAACATTTACATCCTGAGCAACCCTTCTCTTAGTATTCAAAGGAAATTGACAACCATGCTGATGAATAATTTTCAACAATAACTTGACTGTAAAAATAACTTATTACTTTTAAATTTCAAGTTATATGTCGTTAAGCGAGAATTCGAAAAAGCCGGAAAAATAAATTTTTTAATTTCAATTTAAAGCAAGAAATAACAATTTACTGAACTAAATCTAATTAGTTTAAATTAGTATTATTTTGATAGACTGGGCAACATTTTTTGCATGTATTATTTGTGGGAATCTAATCGCAGTAATAAACATTGAACATGGGGAAAGTTTGGCGCGTAGTTTTAGTCAGTATTTTTCCATTCTAAGAAACAGATCTGGATAACACAGAAGCCCGTAGTTATAGTCAAAATTAAGTCGACACTAAAGTTAGTTGCAGCTTTTTTGACAGGTATCCCATTGAAAATTATGTCAAAAAGCTGAAATTAACTTTAGAGTCGACTTAATTTTAACTATAACTACGGGCCTTTGTTTCCCAAATCCGTGTCTAAGTATGGGAAAATACTGACTACATGTTAATAAGTTTGTTAAGGGACCGAGTTTCTCTTCCATAGAAGTACTGTGTAAAAATGTCCGATTTTTTCGGTGGATACATTTGGATACAATTTTAAATTTTTTATGGATACTATAAAGGCTAAGGCAGTGGCAAACTGAGCACAACAGTTGCTAATTATGCAGCCGTATAGGGCTTTCGCACGAGGCGATTTTTCAGGCAACTTTTGCGTTCAACTCACGCAGGGTTGCACGAAAAAAAAATTGAATGGCTAAAAATATCAAAATATAAAAAAATATCAAAATATTCGCCATTGAATTGTTCAACTTTGCATTCTACTTTTGGTTGAACGGCCTTTCAACAAATGTCGCTTTCAACAAAGTTGGTCACTAGCCAACATTTAGCCATTCAACTTTTTTTCCGTGCAACCCTGCGTGAGTTGAACGCAAAAGTTGAACGCGAAATCGCCTCGTGCGAACATCTTTTTACCTTCCCTTTATTAACTCGGGCTGTAACTATGTAATATTGATGCGCCTAAAAGATGCAGCGATTTCTATTCTCAAGTTACATACCTGATGACATTACGAATAGCTATTATAATAGGGAGGTTTTAGTTTTTTAAACTATAATTTTATTATTATAGCGATGATGAAGATGTTGATAGTGATGACAATGACGCAAGCGAAGATGAAGATTATTTTTATTAAAGGTTATATATTCTAAATTATTTTCCAGGCTTAACAAAAACATGTAGATAATTGTTGAAGAGAAAATTTGTACAATTCGTATTCATTACCATATAAAAAATTTCCTAAACAAGTGATGATGTGGGTCATGTTGATGATGAAAATAGTAATGAAGATAATGATGAGGATAATTACTATAATAACAGAAGTGGTGTTTAACATGTAATTAATGATGATTAGGATCTTAACAAATTATCATGAATATTTAAAATTATTTATGGGAGTAACAACTAAATTTTAACTTTTCTCGCTCTTTGATAACGCCATAATAACCTACATAAAAAAAAATTCCACTAAATTATTTTCGGTTTTGTCTTTCTTTACTTAATTTGGTGCTAGTTATACAAAAACATCAAAATATTTTAAACTAAATGTATGTACGTATGAATTGATCTGCACTTTCAGGGTCGATTACCTCACTGTGCCACTGCCACAAGAAAATTCACCCTTTTTATAAAATACGCGAATCCAGTTATACAGTTGTGAGCAGCCTTTTTTCTCGCATTCGGTAACTGACACATTTGTTTAATACCTGTCATATTATTCCTCAGAGCCTACAAATAAACGTCTGAAAACCCCAAGCTTTAGGTCTGGCCGCTCAAGAAGTAATAAGAAGAAGATTTTGAGCGAAAGTGTACTAGAAATTTCCTGATTTTCTCGATTTTAGAAAGTAAACTGGTCATTTAAACAGTTAGTTTTGTTTTGAATAAAGCTGATGCCAGATAAAACTTTGTAGCTTTGCGTGACATTTATAACTTTGCCAGCAAAGCGCCAGACGCAAAAGGTATGCCACAATGAACGCCAAAAAATCAATTTTGCACTGCTTTTTTACTCGTCAAAATTGCTGTGGATTTTAGATATTTTGCTTTAAAATTATCAGCAATGTAATTGAGTTTTATGTTTCAGCATGATTACTCGAATTTGGACGAAACAAAATAAATATTAAACCAGCTGATTGTCAAAGCGCGCAAAAAGATGGGAGTTGGCCATCTTTTCGCTTCGCGCTGCAGCTTTAATGATCTATGTGGCATGCTTTGTGCATTTTCATACAATTCATCTTAGCTGTCAAAGCGAATCTGTCACGTAAAGCGAAGCAAACGTTTTTGTGGCGTCAGCTTAACTATTTATTGATATTTACACATATAAGTATTATTAACGTAGGTATAGAAACCGAACTTGGCAGTGCAGCTGCTTTGTGGCGGCAACAATATACCAGTACGCAAAATGTCCCGTCTCAAAATATTTCTCCATATATGGTAAAGTAATCAAGCGAACCGCTGCGTCCTTTTTTCTATAGTTCCGAACCAGTTCTAAATTCGTCACCTTAGATATAGATTTCTAATGAAAAAAATGAATTAAAATAGTTTTTTAACAATTTCCCTGTCCTCATACAATGCATTTTGTTAATGCCCCACGTTCATAGGTTTTTTGCTGTAACTCAGTATATCCCATGATTCAATACATTTATTATTGAATCATGGGAATATACTTTAACTACACGTATGCATGTACGTAATTTATATGTACATACATACATATATGTTTCCACCATAATTCATATATGTATTTGTGCATATTCCTACATTCCTTCCAACCGAAAAGCATTTGCTTGCATTACTTCAATATACATGTGTACATATGTATGTATGTACGCTGTATGAATAACAAAATGCATACCCAAAACAAACGCGAAAAATATCTCCCATGCAACGTCGTTGAAAAATTTTCGCGATAAATTTATCGTGATAAACTGTTGTGAGTGATCGCGAATGGATTATTTGCATCGTTTTTCTCATTTATGAGAGGCCGACATCGGCAATGCTCGGACTTCTCATATTCGAGTGGGAGGAAATTTCTTTGCTTTTTTCGATCGCGAAGGAAAAGCAGCGGATAAATTTGTTTGCATTTTTCACTCGCGAAAAAAGAATGCAAAAATTGATTTGGAATATTATCGATCGCGATAAATCTCATAAATGAATGAAAACGAATAATCATAAATGAGAATTTGGAAAATAGCTAATAAAAGATAAACCACTAAGGAAATATTAAGTTATTTAGAAGATTCAGATGGAGAAGCATTTAGTGGAAGTGATTAAGAATATCAGCCGACTGATGGCGAAGAAGGAAGCGATGATACCGAGGTAACTCAAAGTGCAGACAGATGTAGCGATATTCGTTCACGAATTCCGGAAAGTTCATTGTCATTTACCCTGACATTCAGTAATCGGTCTCTAGTCACAAATAGTGACTTTTGGTGGTGGACTTGAATTTTGAGACTATTTGATATTCAGTACGCTGTCTCACGCCTCTAGTCTCAATAAAAAGTCACTAATTTGTCAGCTGGCTAAGCGCAGGTCTCAAAAATACAAATATGGAGAAAAAGTTAATTGCTTTCCATTTTATTAAAAAAAACGCGCATATGATGCGACGAAATTTGTTCAATAAGAATTTCGTTAGGAAATAAACCAAAATGCTTTAATATCATACAAATCCATTGAAAAAGAAATTTTGTTTTTATAACATTAAAATCTAAAGATTATTAAAAAAGTAAAACTAATAAAAAAAGGAAAAAATACTAAAAAAAAATAAAAAATACTAAGTACTAAATATAAAAAATAAATAAAAAGTCCCCTACCCCCGAGGAGTACTCGAACCCGGACCCTCTCGACCGGCAGCGTAAACGCTATCCGTNATTATTAAAAAAGTAAAACTAATAAAAAAAGGAAAAAATACTAAAAAAAATTAAAAAAATACTAAGTACTAAATAAAAAGTAAATAAAAAGTCCCCTACCCCCGAGGAGTACTCGAACCGGGACCATCTCGACCGGCAGCCAAATGCTTTGACTACTCGGCCATTGCGAATTTTTTGGGCGGTGCGGCAAAAGGCATACATAAACGCTATCCGCTGACTGTCTGTGTTTGTTTTCACCACACATTTTTGATGAACTTTTGGTGACTCTCTCCTACTGAGTAGCAAAATCTTCTCAAGTCACCAAAATAGTCACTTATTGCTAATCTCAAATTTATTGACTTGAGATGAGACTGACCCTGGGATCAGTGTTGCCAACTTTTGATTTTCAAAAAGCACCAAAAACTTGTGAAAAAAGCGTTTTACCACACTAAAAGCACCAAATTGTTTTGAAGCAAAGGATCCTTTTTTCATAACAGTTTGTATTTAACAAAAGCAAAACTTTTTCGCTCATAACTATTGAATAGCCTCTACACATGCTATGATGACTCATGCTTATGACGTTGTACCGAAGTACTGCACATTAAAACTGGTATATCTCGAGAAAAAGTAAGTAGAAATGAGCAAAATATTTGATGTTTTCAATTTATAACCTCAAATATCGCCAAAAACCGTGTTTTTGGCACTTTGAGGTTAGGATATCTCAAAATTGTAGTGCTAGAGCAATAGTGCGGCCACATTTGGATTCAGCAACAAAATTTGTACAAATAATTAGAAAAGAAATACTTAACTTACCTGCGTACCAGCATTTTCAACGCGAATGGAATTCATCAAGGTGGATTCGCAACTTCAGCTTTTTATCAATCATGGTTGTATTTTAGTGCATTTAAATGTGTAGATTCTGATAAATTCAGTGCTGCCACAGCTTTAAATATTTCAGGTTTTTACTATCTCGGAGTAATTTTAGTTCAGAAAAAAAGCACTAAAAAAGGCACTAAGCACTAAATCATTTTTTTTGACGTTTTAATTTTCAAAAAGCACTAAATCTAGTGCTTAAAGCACTAAGGTGGCAACTATGCCTGGGATTCAGTAATTCAGTCTCATCTCAAGTCACTAAATTTGAGATTAGCAATTAGTGACTATTTTTGTGTCTTGAGATGATTTGGCTATTCAGTAGGAGAGAGTCACAAAAAGTTCACCAAAAATGTGTGGTGAAAACAAACACAGACCGTCAACTGATAGCGTTTATGTATGCCTTTTGCGGCACCGCCCAAAGAGTCGCAATGGCCGAGTGGTCAAAGCATTAGGATGCCGGTCGAGAGGGTCCGGGTTCGAGTACTCTTCGGGCGTAGGGAATTTTTTATTTAGTATTTTTTATTAGTTTTATTTTTTTTTTAACAATCTTTAGATTTTAATGTTTTAAAAACAAAAAACTTAAATTTTTTTCAATACATTTGTATGATATTAAAGCATATTGGTTTATTTCCTTATGAAATTCTTGTTGAACAAATTTCCTCGCTTCATTTTCGCGTTTGTGATGTGTGATAACTTCTTATTCTTCAAAAAGGGTTGCTACCTGATAAAAAATGTAATTCAAATTATTTTTAAGTTTAATCAATTATTACTATGAGTAGCGATCGTAGCTAACTCAGAATCGGCAGTTAACTACAGATTTTCAGCACAAAAATCGGTACTTAACTGCCGATTTTGAGTTAACTACGCACTGTGAATTTGGCCCTAAATATTTCAAATATTACTACAAAAAGTTTTATACAAATAGTTTTGCCCAATTCCCAGAGTTTTAAATTTTTACGTTTTCATTTTATTTTTTAACATTTTGTCATACAAATGTATCATTATTTATATACTACGTTTATGCGTAGGCTAATTCACGAATTCATTTCATGAATTTGGGTTAAAAATGGCTGCATAAAACCATTTCAGGAATTCAGTTATACACGAAAGTTAACCATGAATTCGGCATCATTTCATGAAATCGTGAAGTGCAAGTCCGGCAACGCCACGTTTCTCAAACAGCTGTCTACTAGGGTTGTGATGTTTTTAGATTAAAAAGCTTGAGTGGCATAACCAGGATTTAAAACACTGACAAAGTTATGTGGAACCGTTGAAATATAAAATAAATTCAAATAAACTGAAAATATATTATAACCAATTTAAATATAATATGGTTCATTGCCTGGTACCAACGACTTTTGCAATTCAACCGGAGGCCAAAAAAGTCACATCCGTACTGTGTAGTTTCTCGCCAGTGCACTGCCACTTTTTCAAGGCACTCTATTTCATGAATTGGCGAACTATGCATAAACGGGATCATTTTTGAATTCATGAAATGAAGAATTTTTTGAATTCTGTCGCATAAACGTAGTAACATTAATGTAATGTACATTTACGATTCGATACGATACAAGGGTTCTGGTACTCGATTCCAAAAACTATCGTTTGAAAACTATCGAGTAAAAAGTATCGGTATCGAATGGCAAAAACATCGATTTGGTATCATATCATATCGAAATTCGTGTCTCTACGCAAGAGATTTGTTTATTTCTTAACTATATTTAGGAGGGTTGCCAGCTGTTTCAGATGTCTTAGCTAACTTATGCACACCTCCGAAGAAGAAGACAATGCGAGGACGAGCACGAATACGATGGAGAATACTAATACGGCCTAGGCTAATATAAAATGCGATACAAATTTCAGCAGCATATAAGGAAATACAAATTAATCGAAGTAATGATACATGTCATGTCATATGTATGTATGTACATATGTCTATTTATAAGCTCATCATACATATGATTGAAGTTAATGTGGACCTGCTTCTCTATCGCTAGTTAATTATTAATATTTTGCAATTCATATTGATTTACTAAATTTAAGGCAATACAATCAAAACGCATATTTCATGTACCTTCTTCTTCTTCTTTTTTGGCGCTGTAACCGCCTAAGCGATTTTGGCCGAGTTTAGCAAAGCACGCCAGTCGTTTCTCCTCTGTGCCAACTGACGCCAATTGGAAACGCCAAGTGAAGCCAAGTCCTTCTCCACCTGATCTTTCCATCGCATTGGGGGCCTCCCTCGTTCTCTGCTACCACCAGCGGGTTCCGAGTTGAATACTTTCANCGTCATTTTACACAGCCGTATGAGTTTTGAGGGGATGCCAAATTCAGACATAGCGGCGTATAGGCAACTCCTTTTAGTGCTGTCAAAAGCGGCTTTAAAGTCGACAAATAGGTGGTGAGTGTCGATCCTTTTCTCGCGGGTCTTTTCCAAGATTTGGCGTATTGTGAATACCTGGTCTATGGTGGATTTGCCAGGTCTAAAGCCACACTGATAAGGCCCAATCAGTTCATTGACGGTGGGCTTCAGTCTTTCACACAATACGCTCGATAAGACCTTGTAACCTATGCTTAGAAGGCTGATCCCGTGGTAGTTGGCGCGAATGGCGGGGTCACCTTTCTTGTGGATTGGGCAGAGCACACTTAAATTCCAGTTGTCGGGCATGCGTTCATCTGACCATATGCCGCACAAGAGTTGATGCATGCACCTTATCAACTCCTCGCCGCCGTACTTGAATAGCTCAGCTGGCAGGCTGTCAGCTCCAGCGGCTTTGTTGTTTTTCAGCCGCATTATTGCTATACGTTTACCGTACCGTTTTAACTTGAATATGATCTTAATGATATCACGTATTCTACGTTTAAGTTTAGCATGCGCTTAAAAATATGGGCAAGTAATAAAATCACTCGCGTTGAAATGATTTCCACAGAACCGCAACTTCGTAACTAAGCGCCTTAAAGTATAGCACCACTTTAACGTACATATTGGCTATTGCCACACACAATGCAACGCTCGTAGTTCCTTCTCCTTTTCATTTTTGTATATGTACATACATATTTACATACATATCTATAAATGCATGTGGTCGAAAACAGAAAAATTCTCACAATTCAAAACTATATCAAAGCATGCAATTGAAAATTAGAAAATGTCAAAATCACTTCTACCTTGTTTAATATGCCTTGTTTGAAATAAAATATTGGTTTGACGTTGTTATTTTCATACAGATATATGGCCTTATTCATAAAAAATAAAATAGGTTTAAAGAGCTTTATAAATTGACGATTTCATACATTTTTCAATTTATAAACCTTTTATAAAGCTACTTTATTTTTTATGAATAAGGCCAATAGTAGAGAACTACAGGAGTAAAAACCATGGCCCAATTGGAACTTTTGGATAAGCCTTTTTATTGAAAAGTAAAGTTGATAAGTGTTGCACTTTTTACTTATTATAAAAAGCTTATCAAAAGATGAATAACTGACAAGTTTTTTGGATAAGTCGATTTGATAACCATTGCACAGCCAATTTCTTTTGCTTTTCAAATGAACAGCTTTTCCAATAATGTACTTAGCAAACCCATGTGCGATTTGATAAACATTTTTAATTTATCTTTTTTTCTTACTATGTCGCAAACACAAAGCCAAGCCTATAAATTGGCTGCCTTAAAAATTATTAAGGCAAAAAGTTAGTCCCCCTTGACAATCATATGTTTGTTTATACAAATAACTATATTTTTCTACATTTAAGGATTATTTATTTGGATCTTTCCAAAATAATTCAGTAACAAAAACACAAAAACCACATTGCATTAATTGAATGATTTCCGTACCGGTTAACAAATTGGTACTCAGTAGCCTTAGGGGCGTCTCTATATTTATCATAGTTCCATCAATGCACCCTGCGACTTAAGGAAATCCACCAATGCACATTAGGTCAAATGATACATTTGGCTGTGCGAAAGTCCAATTTCGTAAAGGCAGTTTTACATTATTTTTTGTTGCCATTCTGTAGGGAATACTCCAAAATAACAGAAATTTCACTTAGTTTTTGTAAAATAAAAAACACCGTTATACAGCACACACATACACAAAGTTATGCGGTAACATACATAAAAAATAAAATAAAAATAAAAAAAAAAATATTCCGACGAACTGATAGCCTCCTCCTTTTTTGGAAGTCGGTTAAAAATAATAAATTACCTAAATGTGTACAAGTATGTCGAGAAATCTCTAAATAAATAGTAGGGATGCTGTATCTCAATAATAACAAGTAATTTTAAGCAAAAAATACAACCGACTTCAATGCGTACTCCGATCGTTCTGGTTACGAAGACCCGACTGCCCTCCCTTTTTTAAAATCGGTTAAAAAGAACCAAATGCATATTTAAAGATTTTAAGTAAAAATAAATAAAGGGAAACTTGTTCGTGATATCTCGACCAAGGTGTATTCATGATACAAAAATTTGATGGTAAAACCGCTAAGAGGCAGCCTGAAAATTTTTGAAGTTTGCTAACACACATAAATACTCATTTTCAGTCTCAAATAAAAGAAATCTTGAATACTTTCATCTATTTGCTTTTTGATTTACTTTTGTTTGGCATTTGTGGCTGTCAGAGTTTCAATTTTATAAAGTAGAGAAACCTAAACCTGGCCGACGAATATAGCGAGCGGTTTTACCTTTAAATATTTGTATCATGGGTGTATTAAACAACGCGTTATTGACAACTCAGTGCGGCTCTCTTTTAAGGCACTATTATGTCAAAAAATATGAATAAACGGTTAAAAATTCATAAATTTTTTTTCAAATTTAACTTTATAGGATGGTTCTTCTGAGAGCAATGTCAAATTCAATCACACCTTGTTAAATACATTTTGATCTCTACCAAATAATATACTTCTTCTGTAAATATTTTATGAAGTGTTCCAAAATTCGCTCCAATCGTTTGTCATTCATTCACTAGTGAAGTTTGATCGGAGTTTATATATTCTTCAGTATTTAAGCATATTACATTATACAATATAAACGTATAA
Source organism: Rhagoletis zephyria (assembly GCF_001687245.7). Classification (NCBI taxonomy): domain Eukaryota; kingdom Metazoa; phylum Arthropoda; class Insecta; order Diptera; family Tephritidae; genus Rhagoletis; species Rhagoletis zephyria. The sequence continues at coordinate 53,615 of NW_016157493.1, forward strand.
TATGGTAGAAAGTTAGAAATTATTTAGTCTTAATATGCATAATTCGCTCCGTGTTCCGAAATTCGCATCGAGTGCGTTCACGATTGATCATTTGATTTAAATAATTGGTTTTCAAGCATTCAGTACTACAGTTTGATCGGAGTTTATATAGTCTTAAGTAATTGATCACATTTTTTTTTAATATAAGCCTATAATAGGGTAGAAATTGTGAAATTATTTAGCTTTAACGTGTATAGTTGGCTAGAGACAATTGCAGAAAACTGCAACTACTCGTGAAAACATACAATAAAAGTAATATAGATGAAAGTAGTAAATATTATTATTAAAATTAGATCCATATATAAAACATTTTACACCATTTAATTGAAGTAAATCGGAATATATTTTTACATATAACATAGTTTCCATTTATCTCATAAAGTACATATTCATTACAAATATTTTTAAGATCACTTCGAATTGCAAAAATATCGCAAATTAGTTTTATTGAAGTATAAAATATTTTGTTACCATTTATCTGATGTTAAAATTTTAATAGTTATTTTGTTCCAAATTCAATTTTTCATGCAGAAACATACAATTTAATTACATAGCTGATATTTTTAAAGCTAAATATGTAAAATCCACAGCAATTTTGACTAGTAAAAAAGCAGTACAAAATTGTTTTCTTGGCGTTCATTGTGGCATATCTTTTGGCCATCTGGCGCTTTGCTGGCGAAGTTATAAATGTCACGCAAAGCCACAAAGTTTTTTCTGGCATCAGCTTTATGCTCAGAATGTTTGTCTTAAAGGCTGTTCGCACGAGGCGATTTTACAGGCAACAAAAGTTGAATGAGAAGTTGAATAAGAAGTTGAATGTGAAAAAGTTGCCACCCCTATTCAGCACAATTGTTGTTTACATTATTTAAAATGAGTTTAAATCGGAAAATTTTATCAATTGGCGTAAATTTGGTAAGCCAAGCGCTGGTAGAAGTGCTTTTAGCGAAGCTGAAAGATAAAATAAAATTAAAAAAAAAATACATAGTTTGAAAAACTAAGAACTCGCTTTCCATAATTCCAATTCGCACTGTTATCAAGTGTGTAACTTGAGAAGGGAAACCCCTGCGTCTTTTAGGCGCATCAATATTACATAGTTACACCCCAAGCTGATAAAAGTGATGTAAAAAAGCGGAAATTCTGGGTGCGCAAGTGGATCCGAAGGCGTGCAGAATTGCGTGCATCTAATAACTTATACCGGGAGTTAGCATCCGATGACCCCTGCACAGTTCGAGGATTTGCTTGCAAAAGTGGCGCCGCTAATTGAAAAACAGGACACAATAATGCGTGAGGTACTTACGCCTCGAATAAAGATTCAAATAGCTCTCAAGTTTTTGGCCACAGGCGACAACTATTTAAGCCTGTCAGCCAGCGACCTTTCGAGTACCAAGGTCGACTATATCTGAGCTCCTAGAGGAAGTGCTTGATAGCATATATGCTGTTCTGCAAGAGCATATTCAGGTAAATATAAGCAGGTTTAGTTTTACGGTAATCGGTGAAAGTGAAGCAGTGCGACCAGAACGGGCTGTATAAAATCTGGGGTCGGTAGTAAATATATCCATGGTATGATGGACTATTGAAATTTTTTTGTATAAAGTTTGAGGCATGGTTGGTTGGTGGTTCATTGAAGTGGCGAGTTTAACAACTACTCCTCATTTAAACTGAAATAATTGGAGAACTGGGTTAGTGTCACTTACGTCTGTTACATCGCAGTAGCAGGGTTTTCCTAGAAGCCTCGTAGTTGTAGTCCTACATGGGGTTGGGATATCACAGAGAAAATTATCCACTGTTTATTCTGCATCTGGTGTATTACAGCTACGGCAAGAAGTGTTGTGTTGCAGTCCTAGTCTTGCAGCATGGATTCTCACGACCCAGTGCCCTGTGTAAACATCGACTCCATGCATATAACACGGTGTCGGTAACGTCGATAATGATGTTTAATTCGAGATAAGTGTCAACCAGGGTTTGATCAAATGGCCCTTAGGCCCGTTTTCACCACTCTGGTTAACCCTAATCCCCAGTTAAACATCGTTATCGACGTTACCAACTCCATTCAATTAACCTTGAGGGCCAGTATAATTTGGTTTCCGTTTCACTGAATTCTCATAAAACTTCCAAATAAAATAATTACACCCTTTATTTAATTTTTTATACTAAAAATATTTTTTATTTATTCATTTATATAAGAAATATATATTTTTATGAAATATATACAGTCAGCGTGAAAAATATGTATGCCCTGACGTTTTGACGATTTTCTTTATATATATGTTCCATACCAGTTTTGTTTGGTTTCTTTTTTTTTATAAAAATCAAGTTCAGTCAACAACAAAAACCATTGGAATAACTTTTTAAATTTCATATAAAACTCGGAGAAAATTAAAGAAATACCAAAAAATTGCATACCTACTAATTTTCAATTTTTTAATTCGATTTCTTAGAAAAATTTTGGGTACGCAGTTTTTATGCATTAAATTTTAGCATTATAAGTGCAGTTTCGAAGTCTCTAAAAACTACCGTTGATTTTTGAGAATTTTTTTTGTCGAGGTTGTTGCGCATTTTCTTCGATATTACGCATGAAAAAAAAATCTATTTTTTTACCTTCCTTTTATTAGCTCGGGATGTAACTATGTAATATTGATGCGCCTAAAAGATCCAACGATTTCTATTCTCAAGTTACATACCTGATGACAGTACGAATGGCAATTATAATAGGGAGGTTTTAGTTTTTTAAACTATTATTTTATTTATTATATGGAGACTTCGAAATTGCACTTATAATGCTAAAATTTAATGCATAAAAACTGCGTACCCAAAATTTTTCTAAGAAATCGAATTGAAAATTTGTACGTAAATTTTTTGGTATTTCTTTAATTTTCTCCAAGTTGTATATGATATTTGAAAATTGATTCTAATGGTTTTTGCTGTTGACTGAACTATATTTTATAAAAAAAAACTAAACAAAACTGGTATGGAATATATATATAAAGAAAATCGTCAAAACGTCAGGGTATTCATATTTTTCACGCTGACTGTATACATGAATATTAAAAAAAAAGTTTCAGAAGTATTCGGCTTCTTGTTGGTCAAGCGTTTCCACTTCTATTGTATCCTGTATGAAGAAACTGTCGTCAAGAAACGCATCGTCTTCATATACGTCCTGTGTTACGCTAGAGCTTTGTGGCGTATATGTACGGTGACCATCCGTTCTGTTTTTTGCAGGACCGTATTGTTATTTAAAGGTCTGTCCTGCGTAGTTTTTCAAAACAGAAAACCCCCAAAATGTACTGATTTTTTCCAAGTGTCCTGCCTTTGTCCCGCATTTTCTTCGATATTTTAAAATTAACTTTTCCTAATCGAAATCAAAGCAGTGTCGATAACTAATTGATAACTACATAAGGGTAAGCTGGTTTTGAAGGTTAAACTAGTCAATGCGTTCTAAATATTGTACGGTTATGGACAATCAATTCAAGACCAGCATCAAATATATCGATAACACTGTTCTACAAATTTTGTGGTAATCGCTTAAGAAAAAAAATATTTTCCAAGCCAATTTTCCTTTCAACCAAGCGTTTTCGTAATTTTTTCGAAAAACGTGTTATTGGTACATTTCGAACCTATTCGTCAATATCTCATGAAAAAATTATCCAATCAACATAAGCGACCTACAGTCCTCTTACAAAAATATATTCCTTTGCCGATTTCGATGAAAATTATTAGTGTTACAAGCGACCAAAATCGAAAAATTGAAATTTCAATCATTTTCTTTTTACAGTAAATGAAAATCTGATGAGAAATGTAGATGTTACGGAACACAATCTGCACAAAAAATATATATTTTTGCAAAGAGCCCATCAATACCTTTCGAACTGTTGGTCGTTTCATGAGATATTGAGGAATAACTGAAAAAGTACTAAAAATACGTTTTTCGAACAAATCTCGAAAACACTTCTTTGAAACCATGGGTATTTTTTTCGTGTTCAACGACCCAAAGTTTGCCTAAAAAATTTGCTTTACAGAGGTTCATATTTCGTGTAAAGTAATATGTAATATGCCTTATTATAATTTTGTAAATATTCATTACTAAAAGATTAATACCAATGAAGCAAATGTGATTTATGTTTAAAGTTTAAAATTGGATTAATAATTAAGAAATATACACTCTTCGTTATTTGAATAGCGCATCCTTTTAATACTTAGTAGGTACAGTTTTCCTTTTGTTTGTTTAATATTCATTAACTTTTTATAAAAATATAGCATATTCTACGTCTACATTCCATTTAAAAAATTTTTGAAAATTAAAAAAAAAATAAAGATAGGGGCGACAATTTTTTTGGTTGACGGTGTTGCGCATTTTCTTCCATATAAAAATTTTGTCAAGCATACTTTGTATGGTAGAAAATCAAAAAAAGGGTGCGCTATTCAAATAACGAGGAATGTATATATGTAGTATATTTTTGTTATTTTTATACTACGCAATTATATGTAGGTAAATTTTTTGAAAAATTGTCCTGCATTTTCAAAATATATTTATGGTCACCGTACGTATATGTGAAATATTTTCCCGATTCAGAGCTCTCTGGTCGAAAATTATCCACTGCTGCAGCTCTCAATATTTTTAGGCGACGTTGAGCCAAATAGTTGCTTATAAAAGCCTGCGAAGAAATCGCTTCTTCCAGAGGCATATTTCGTAACTGGTTTGCTACGTGACTCCCGAGTACCTCAAACTCGTCCGGCTCTTTCGTATTCGATATGTTTTCCAATTTTGTCACCGCCTCCAAAATTGGTTCAACATCCTGCGACCGGTGTTTTGCCTGTGTGGTACTTTTCGCTCTTTTAACCTGGAAGAAAGTCTGTGAAATGACGCATCACTTTCCCTGGCGTCCGTCTGAAATAAAAAAGAAAAATTAAAAGATACTTATATATACTCATATTTTTATATTTTTATTTCAGGTTCCTAATACAACAGAGCAATGGTTACAGGTGCAAAAGGATTTCAATGATAAGTGGCAGTTCCCTTTCTGTTGTAGCGCTATTGACGGGAAGCACGTTGTAATAGACAACCCACCGCATGGAGCATCGGATTATTATAATTACAAGGGTACTTTCGTCGTAGTGCTATTCGCCATAGTCGATGCACACTACCATTTCTTGTATATTGATGTCGGTACGAATGGGCGCATGAATGACGCCAGCATTTTCAAAAAGTCGCATTTTTATAAAGCACTACAGGAGTTGAGGATGAGTTGGGATTACCAACTAAGGGTGTCTTCGTTGGCGATGACGCGTTCCCCTTAACAACAAGGATCATGAAGCCGTATTCCAGGCATTATGCATTGCCTCGCAAGGAAAAGATTTTCAATTACCGGCTGTCGAGAGCTAGACGAATCGTTGAAAATGCCTTTGGAATAATGGCTTCTAGATTTAGAGTTTTTCGAAATCCGATATCTGTGTCCCTAGACAAAACCGACTCAATAATTATTACGGCATGCGCTCTCCATAATTGGCTCCGAACAAGCAATTTAAGTAAACTGGTTTAGTCGATCAGGAAGACACAAACACAGGAGCAGTTTACCAAGGAAGTTGGAGAAGCATTCCTTCAGGTGCCTTAGAAGAACTAACCACGCAATTGTCTTAAAGCAACTACTCTAGAAGTGCAAAGGAACTACGTGACAAATTCGCAAACTATTTTGTCGGCTCAGGAGCTGTTCCTTGGCAAGACGAAATGGTTCCTTAAGCCATCAAGCTTTTAACTTTTTCTTTTGTTTTTTTAATGTTGATATTTTTTTTAATATAGCTCATTTACTAGTATAAACCATATAAGTTTAAATTTACACGTTTGTAGAAAACTAACAAACAAAAAAACTGTTTATTAAGAATTGCTAGACAAATTCTTGATATGCAGCTTTATAGCCCATTAAATTCTGGCTTCAAAACGTGTAGGTTTCAAGTGGCTAAAAATTCGCGTTGATTTTTGAAGCTACAATTTAATGGGCTATACATATATATAAGTTGTATATTTAAACTTATATCGCTAGCTTAGAAAGAAAAGTTGCTAAGTCCCATTTTAAAAATTTTACAGGAGAGGAAAAAATCTTCCTATAGTCATTTTCTTTAACTATTTCGCAAGACTTTGAATCAAACATTTTGCGCGTTTAAAGCAAAGCAAAACTCCATAAGAATCAGAAGGATTCGATATTTATTAAAAGATGTCGTATTATTTTGGCCTTATTGGATTTGTGCTGCTTCTTTTGGACTTAGCAAATTTTCCTTCTATTGCTTATGAAGAGGAAAAAATAAAACAAGTACCTTTATAATTTTCGAAACGAAAATAAAAAATACCAGCAGTGTGTTGAATTAATTAAGTAAAAGTGTCTTTTATCCACTGGACCTCTTCCATTGTCAAAGGTATTCAAAATTTCTTGCGCATATAACTCCGACTATGCCGTCCACAGTGTATTTGCGTAGAACTCGTTGAATTTATTAATTAATTAGTGACTGAAAAATATAAAATCAAGTTTTAAAATAAAGTTTGGACCTTTGACTACAAGAGCATGTACAATTTTTTGCATCGGATCAGCCATTCGGAAACAATAGTCCGAAATCATTGGGCAAATAGCTAAGCAGTATCCGTTATTTGTATTGCATATTATTATTATTATTGATATTAATGGCTATTTATGACATGCAACACCCGTACCGCAGGAAATGCCCATAGATTGAAATATATTTAAAAATACTTTCCATATTAGTTTTTGATGGCCTTCCTTCGGCAACTGGCTTCAAAAATCGGTCCGCCACCTCGAGCCATGACAGCCTTGGGACATATCGTCGTTTAAAGTACAAAACCGCGTATCGTCATTCTGCAAAACCGCGTAACTGACATTGGCTGCCAAAAATTGGATTTGCTCACTCAAGCTCTTGGCTCAATCCTTATCCATTCGTCCTGAAATATACTATCCAGAAATGCGATTGCTTTATAAAAAAGAGAACCATTTTGAAATATGAGTGTTTTTACGCTCTAGAAAACAATTTCAACAACTTCACATACGCGGTTTTGCATTTTGCTGATACGCGTTTTTGCATTTTGTTGATACCCGGTTTTGCACTTTAAACGACGATATATATCGTCTGTGTCCATGGTGAAATGAACTGAAGGTGGCGCATTCCCGAAACCGCTACTTTGGTTTTGCCGGCTTTGACATTTATGGCAATACGTAAACAAACTTTTTGTTTAGAAACAAGTGCAAACGTATTGTGTACTTTCAAGTGAAAAATCGAAGTAATTCGTGCGTTCTGAAGTAAAAAACGTTTTATTTGTAATAAAAACTTTATAAAAATGTCGTGTCGTGTGTTGAATTGCAGCAGCCGTAGGGGTAAAGCCCCCAAATGCAGTTTTTTTTTGTTTCCCCGCGACGACGCCTTGGCCAGAAAGTGGGTAGAGTTCTGCCGGCAGGAGAAGCCATAAAATTTAGACACCAGCGTAATATGCATGAAGCACTTTACGAACCACTTTTAAACACGACATGTTAAGTTGAAAACGTTGAAATACCACAAATTACAAATTAAAATCGGAGGTAAGCAAGCATCGACCACTTTCTGCAGGAAAACATGCGCTGCGACAAGATATTATCACTTTTTCGGCACCTGCAATACAAACACAAAAATTCTAAATAGTTAATTAATAAGACCTATTCTTTTGAACACATTTCAAGAGTGGTTGTATATTTTTTGTTAAGTGCTTAATTTGCTATATTCAAAGAAGACTTGAGAAGTTGGTGAATCGAGAAGAAAACACGTTTTCTCACTGCAAATTCACAACTGTCAACTCATTGTTCTTCGCCATACTCTTTGTTTACCCGTTGCCACAAATGTCATTCTGCGGGAATGCGCAATCTTGTATTCTATCGTTCTTGGTCTGTGTCAGCCCCACTCGTTTTAGACGATGCCACTTCGGCTGCTTTCCTTGTGTACATCGTACGCAAGCTTTTAATTTTCCCCTTTAGCTCCTCCGTGGACAGGGTTAGCGCCAACTCCTGCTTCAGAGCATTCAGAGCTGCTGTCCGAAATGTATTATTTTTATTATATAATTTATTTCGCGGATCCTACATGGGTGTATACTTCCAGAAAAGCAATCGCATTTATTTTATTCATTTTAAATTATTATGGCTGAATTTCTTCAGCCCAGATAACAAATAGAATGAATGGAATAGATTGTAGTTTATCCATGATGGAATGAATAAAGAAACAAAAAAGAATGATACTCACGCTTGTCAGCTTTTTATGTCTGTAAAAAATTAAAAGAAAATCAAAAACATACATATGTACATACAAAATGCCAGAAAACCTTAATATTTCGTTGATTTTTGCTAAAAAAATCGCATTTCATTTACTTTTCGAAAGTAGCGAAAGTGAGGACAGTGATTACGAAGGCGGTACACGAAGAAAAGTGGAAAAAAATATGTGATATTACGAAAAAGTTATCCCCAATTTTGATGAGCTACAATTTCTAAGACATTTTCGAGTACGTAGAGAAACGTATGAACGTCTATGTCTCTTAATACAAGATGAACACGGCGTTTACGCAAATCATCATTCCGGGCAGCCAATGATTTTCATAGAAATACAAATCCTGATAACCTTGTGGTATCTGGCTAATATGGAATGCTTTAGGTTGATACAAAAGTTAAAAAAATAAACTGTTTTGTAAAACGTTCTTTCCAGGTCAATCGCTGATAGATTTGGTGTATCCCCAAAAGCAAGTTGGTCAGCAGTTACATTTGTATGCAAGTATTTGCTCAAAATTAACCGCGTTCTTGGCATAATTTCCTGGCCGACATCTGAAGAAGCACAAAATACTGCATCGTATTTTGAGGAAAAAACCAGATTTCCAGGTATACATACATATGTATAAACATATATTGCAAAATACAATTTTTATCAGGGACCGTAAATAATGATTATTTTTTTAAATTTTTACTCAAAAACATCATACTAAGGGTAATCACAATCCGTTGCATATGGTCCTGCCTTTTGAATTTTGGTGCATTTGGAAATTCACAACAATAAAATGCAAAGTGTTGCCATGGTAGCAAGTATAATATTTGAAAATGCAAGACCATATGCACCGGATTATTATTGCTCTTACTGAAATGCTGCGTACATACGAGGTACATCATCATAATCCTTGTCACAAGGACTACCTTTAGCAATAAGTAAAAGTCAAAACACAAAAATAACTACAAAAATACATTTGTTTTAAATAAAAGTTATAATCGTTACGGTCCTTGGTTTTGAAAGCAATATCAGTGCGAAACCATAATAATAATGCACTTTTTACTTGTAGGTGTTATTGGGTGTATTGACGGCAGTCACATTCCCATAGTTAAGCCTAAGCTCTACCCTAATTCATATATCAATCGGAAGAAGTACCATTCAATATTGCTACAAGCAATATGTAATGAACGAATGGAGTTTATTGATTGCTACGCTGGCGAAGCTGGATCAATTCACGATGCATGCCTCTTTCGTAGATCTAAAGTGTTTAGGAAAATTTCCGATGGTAAGCGCAATCACCGACATATTTAAAGAGATTTATAGTTATAATTACGGTATATATTTCAAGGTACTATTTCCATACAACAAGACAAGCACTTACTTGGTGACCAAGGGTATGCACTGAAGTCCTACCTCTTAATACCATTTAAGGATTGCGGAAACTTAAGTTCCAGCCAAAAAAAATATAACAACGTTCATTCTTCGATAAGGGTGGTGATTGAGAGGGCGTTTGGTTTGCTGAAAGTACGATTTCGCCGATTGCAAAAGCTTAATACCAGACGCCCCGATGTAATCCCATTATTAATAATTTCCTGCTGTATTTTACACAACTTTTGTTTAAAAGAAAATGATTTCCTGAATGAGGAATTACCTTTATCGGAAATGTATCCTATTGTTCAAACATCAAATAATACAGACACAAGCGGAAATGAAAAGAGAAACGCTATTGTACGAATTTTATAAAAAATAATTTGCGAATAAATTGAAGTTTATTTAAATATGCAGTAAATTTGTCTAATCAATTGGGTATTTTTTTGTACTGAACAGATTACGAGTTTGCATTGAGTCTTTTTTGGTTAAAAACTATAAATGGCACACGTCCGTCTGAAATTATTAAATAACTGTTCTACAGTATTGAATAAAATCACATAAATTAATTATTGTAACAAGATCTTTGTCGAATCCATGTCTAAGTTTTTGTACTTACTTTAGCAATCCTTACTGCTTACTTAAGTAAGGGATGGAAATGGATTAGACAAGGATTATAGACAAGAACCACTTAACAGTAGTAACAATTTTTAAATTTTGTTATGAACAATGAAATCGGTTTTTTTTGGTTAAAAATTATTGGCTTTTAACTTTACCTAAGAGATACGAACGGAGCCGATACTTTAATTCCAAAGGAGATGGGTGGTCATGAAGCCCACCTTTAGAACGTATTGCGCTAAAAAAATGTTCCAAGCAATCTTGATTCAGTCGACCCGTAAGGATGTACTTCCGACCGTACCTATCTACCATGTAATTATGCGATTCGAGAAATTAATGCGCTGATGAGAAAACGAAAACTCGTATATCGAGACGATAAAGTGACCGGTAATCTAAAGCTTAGATGAGAAAACGGCCCTAAGTCAATGAAATTTCATGTGTGGCGTTGGCACACAGAGAGAGTATTCGCCTAACAAAACTGAGCACCCCGGTTCGAATCCCAGCTGGCTCATATTTTTATTTTTACCTTCCTCTTATTAGCTCGGGATGTAACTATGTAATATTGATGCGCCTAAAAGATGCAGCGATTTCTATTCTCAAGTTATATACCTGATGACAGTACGAATGGCAATTATAATAGGGAGGTTTTAGTTTTTTAAACTATAATTTTATTATCTTTTAAAAGTGACTAGTCCCTTTTTATATCCCTTTGAGTATAAAGGTGAACAATTAGTCTCTTCAAAGGACATGCTCGAACAAAAGCGATCAGTTCATTCCATATAAAGAGATCAAAAGTGGTATTAGTCGCATGCTCCTTTACGATTGCTCCCGGAGTCATCCCGGATTAGTCCCATTTTTTGCAGGGAATGACCAATAAGAAAGGCTAAACTCATGCGAAACCGAACTTTTATAACCCGGAGTAGGTCTGCATTTTCGTATACATTAACATACATACATACATATACAGGAATGGTATATTTCACTGAAAATTTGTTTAAGCCAAAGTACCTGCTCCTTGAACATTCAGCATTTCCCACGATAATGTTTTGGTAATTGAGAGATCCGAATTTTAGAGGGAGATCAACTCCTTTATCTCATATTTGCAAACCATTGTGTTGTTAATGAATAAACCATTGTCGACAAAATGATTTCTAAGCAGCTTTAATAGGTGGGGAACATCAGCAAAGACATATACTCGCTTATCACCATCACTTGGGTGTTGAATATACGGGCGCTCAACCGTTACACCCATCATCCTCCACAGATGCTGGTTTTCTACGCCTAAATCGCTTACTGCTGCAACCACTGTATACCCGATGGAGTATAATTCTTTTATGATGCAGTGTAGTACATCCGGAGTCATTCTACAATCGTAGTCATAGAATACAGGCTGCTTCCACCGACCACGTAAGCCTCGTACCATGCCCATTTGTATTATTTATTTTGGCCTCAGAATAATATAGTTTTTTCTGTCATAAGACCACTCCTCCCGGCATTTCACTTCATCGAATGACAATACGCATATCTTGTCTTCAAACGCCATGTCAAGTGATTTCATATGCGACATTGTTTGCAGCTGTATACCTGGTTCGACACATAATTTCGACGCCCATCTGCGCAAAGTAGATGGGGAAGGTAGCGGGAAGTTCTTTTTTCTTAAAAGTTTATAACAAAGTGGGCTAGCAGAGTATATACACGTGGAATTTGCAACGTCCTCTAAAGTATATCTGGGCGATTTGGACTGGGTACAGAGTATATTCTGCTGGTTTGCGCTAAATATCCGACTGCCAGAGGAAAAACGGTTTAGTTGCAGTTGGATGAACGCTATTTCCTCGGTTTTCCTTAAAACTTCTCTCAAGATTATTGATTTTATCTTCATTTCCATCTATCCATGCTCTGCAACAACGTATGTATGTATAAATAAATAGATAAAAACAAGGAGTCGCGGTCTCTGTATGCAAAAAACATGCCTGACATATGCCTCAACAGTCCTGATATGTATATCTTCACAAAGACTTGATGCGCTGGAAAATCGCTGTCTTAATGTCCTATCTGACCTTCTTTCAAGATATCTTTTAAGCAAAATCACATGATTGTTCAAATACAAGGCTTTTTAATATAACTCCTTCCTTTGCACCGGTAAACCATGAAATTATTATATTATATTTATTTATTTCTTTACTTAGTCTAATTTCAAAATATAGACCACGACAAAGGTTTTAAGCTTAACAAGTATAAATTAAGATACATAACAAATCTTAGTAATAAATGACCAAATTGAGCTAGCGAGAATTATTACAGAGATAACAAATAATGATAGTACGTAATGCAGGCCTTGGCAAAAAAAATCTAAATCTAAAGAACGAGAGAGCATGTTGATATCTGTTAGCGTTATTTTAATTGGTGCATTCAGACCATAAACTGTTCCATTTACACTTACATTAAATCACTGATTGATCACAGATCAGCAAAAAAGGGCGCAAATATCCTAGAGAGTAGTGATCATGGTAAGTTTTTCGCGACCAAGTCAGTATTATGTATTAGGTAAGGCCTCAACTTAACTAGTTAAAGTGACGTGATGCACTGCCTCTAATTATGTCAAACGTCCTCGTCCTGGTTAAGCTTTTAGAACACAAGGTTTCTTCTTAAGCTTTGAGCCCTCTTCCCTGCCGACCTTACCAGCCCCTACTAATGTAATGCGACTACGAGAGCCGCGGCACAAGTCTCCTTAGATTTCCGTCTGAATGCATCGATTGCCATAACCAATCATTTCATCGTCGCCGAAAGCCATGCTCTATTTACTTCACCGCTTATGAGAGCCGTTACGTATGTATAGTAGGGGTATTCTCCAAATCTTGCAAAGCCATTGCACGTAGCACGGATTGCACGGATTGCATAAATTGCAAACACACAACAAGAAAATTCATGGGAAACAACATTTCCTATCGCTGCAAAATATGCAACGTCGAAACCCATGTATATATTTTGCAAAATAGCATAGCAAGATAATAGCGACCCTGTGCTAGTTGTTTTGTTGTTGGAATTGCTACATATTTCTCTCATTCCTCTCATCTCGCTCACTTAATTTTTTTTTGCTGTCTCTTGTTATTGTATTTGATACATAATTTCGCTGCTTGCTCCCCATGCATGCTACCACTTTGCAATGGGGTGTTCTCGTACTCTTCGAAATTTGGAATAGTATTTTTGCATTTCGTGCAATCCGTGCATCGTGCAAGACTTCGAGAATACCCCTAGTGTGTTACAGTGTAATGTATTAATTCGTTGGTATCGCCATAAAAAAACTTACTCAGTTTGCGTTGAAACGCTGACGTATACTTTCCTGGCTCTTTTTCTCGATATCCCAACGAAAGGGGATTCGCTGGCGTCGTCTATACAATATTCATTGTCATCGTCCATGCCGCTTGGTTGTTGATCGCTGCAAAAGTTATGAAATATCTACATACATACTTTCAACATTCAAATTTTGTTCGTTTTTTATTGACTTACATTTCGGCTCCGGGGGTGGCACCTAGGCTTAGCAGTGCACGACCGTTCCGCGCAATCAAATCTGTACTTAAAAAATGATTGGAACACACAAATGGTTCCCTTGGCAATTGCTGCTCGCTTAATCCGCAAGCCTTCATCCACTTTTCCCGTAAATACGGCACAACAAGAAATTTGAAATGTTTTGCAGCTGCATTCTTACAGCTATTCCGCGTGTTGAAACATCCCCGAAAGCAGCAGCTCATTTCTTATTTAATTTAATTTTATTATGAATATTTTTTAATATTTTTGAAGTGATATGTTTGGTTTTGCTTAGTTTTATTTTTTTTTTTCAACGCCAAAAAGGTGTATTTTTTAATAAATTGGTAACACAAAAAATACGAAACACGTTTTCTGTCAGATAGCTAACATGGCGGATAAGAAGAAGAAGTGACACTACCTTCTAAAAATTATTGTATCATGAAAAATAAGTCTAAAAACCTTTGATTGTGTTTGTTTTCAAGACAGAAACATATTTTTGTTTACCAATCTTTAATTTTTGTTTGTACAAAAACTCATAAATTCTATTTTAAATAATCTTGTTTTCCTCTGTTTTTTGTTGATATTTATAATAAAGAATCGCCCCTGATGATGCTAAGGTAGTTAGCGAAACGTTGGGCAAAGAAGTGGAGAAAAAAGTGGTTTTCTTGCACATGGAAAAGTAGATCGACCAGCCTACAACAATACCAATATATAACAAAAACTCGATCGATATAGGTTGGAAAATAGGCTACTTTTTTTTAAGAGTTGCCATCTGTTAGAAATGTTTAATTAAATTAATACGCGGAAATGAGTGAACTGATTTGCATGGAAGTTTTCACACAGATAGCTTATGAGCTAGGTTGGAAAATGAAATACTTTTTTTAAGAGTTGCCACCTGTTAAAAAAGTTTAATTAAATTAATACGCGGAATCGTCTGAACGAATTTGCATAAAATTTTGCAAGCAGATAGCTTATGACCTACAGTGGAAAATAGGCTAATTTCTTGGAAGAGTTGCCATCTGTTAAAAAATTTTAATTAATTTAATACGCGGAAACGACTAAACAGATTTGCACGAAATTTGGCACATAGATAGCTTATGATCTTCGTTGGAAAATAGGCTACTATTTTAGGAGTTGCTACCTATTAGAAAAGTTTAATTAAATTAATACGCGGAAATGACTGAACTGATTTTCATGAGTTTGCACACAGATAGCTTATGACCTAGATTGGAAAATAGGCTACTTTTTTAGGAATTGCCAGCTGTTTGAAAATGAAATTTTGCTCACAGATGGCTTATGACCTGGATTGAAAAATAGGCTACTTCCTTAACCGGTTTCCCGATCAGAACGAAATTTGGTGCACTTACTACGGAATTCGCAAGGATGGTCTTAGACTGAAAGTGATTCCGCTAACTCAAGGCCCCTCCCATACAAATTGGAATTTTCATATTACATACATATCTCTGGAAGTATTTGTGGGAGAGAACTGGAACTTNTTTCTGGCAGCATTTTCATTCGATTTTCGCGAAGAAAAGCCTTGAATGTACTAAGTGTGCGCTCGACGTAAGTTGATACAAGTGGAGCCCAATTTAAATATGGAACGTTTGAAATGTTCATATTATCAGGAATAAGGGCGTTTTCTCCGCCCTTTATAATTCTATCAACACCCCTTATTGTCTCCAAGCCTACGTTAGCTGAGAAAACGGCTTTGAATTTTTCCAACACCAATTTGGCAAGAGGTCCCTGCGCTTCTATAAGCCGCATGGTTTGACATTTTTGGCGTCTTTAAATTAAATTTCGTTTCGTTTGTTTATAAATTATATTTTGAATAAACTGTGGTTGTGATTTAAAAAGTAAAACAAAAAATGTTTCACAATGTGGATTTGTTTTTTGAAGACGAGGATGTTCCGGAGAGAAGTGCAAACTTACTTCGGGAGCGGCGCTTCATCAGGGACCACTACAATCCTATTGAATTGCCTTCCGTAGTGTAAGTTATCTTTTGAAATAACTCATTACCGTTAAAGTGCTTGTACAATGATCACCATAAAAATTGTATAATCAGATTTGTAATGAACTTCCGGTTGAGTAAAGATGCTTTCATGTACCTGCTGGACAACCTAATAGATACATTTTCCAATCGCCTTTCTTCATCCGTAACGCCAATGTTGAAATTGTGCTGCGCACTAAAGTTTTTTGCTCATGGGAGTTATGAACAAACTGTGGGCAAGGATTTTCAGTTAGGTCTTGCGCAGCCCACAGTTTCATTGACTTTGAAAGAGATGCTCCCAATCATGGAAGCAAAACTTTGCAATGCATTGATTAAAACTCACATGACAGAAGCGGAAAAGCAACAGGCGAGAAGAAAATTTTATACACAAACAGGAATTCC
Source organism: Rhagoletis zephyria (assembly GCF_001687245.7). NCBI lineage: Eukaryota > Metazoa > Arthropoda > Insecta > Diptera > Tephritidae > Rhagoletis > Rhagoletis zephyria. Next base: position 69,828 of record NW_016157493.1, read on the forward strand.
TAATGTAATTGGTTGCATTGATGGAACCCATATTGGAATTATTGCCCCCAATGATTGTAAGTACTTAACAAGCATGTGCATTAACTGTATTTTGTTGTAACACAAATTATTCATTTATTAAAATTAATTAGGCTTGTGACCATGACATGTTAATACGGTTTGTTGACGCACCGTATGCCGGGTCTACCCACCACGATTCGTTTGTGTGGAATAGCAGCTCTTTAAAGAGGTATTTGGAAAATACGTATAAAAGAGGAGCAAAAAATTCTGCTTATTTAGGTATTCATGTATACACTTGTGGTCAGCTGATTAAGTCAAGTGACCTTTTGACTAGTTTTGGCTATTTTTTCTTTTGTTTGTTTAATGTTAATTTTTTTTTATAAAAGTTTAGCACTTTACCTACCAGCGCCACACAAATCCATATTTTAACAATTGCACCCAAAAATTTTAGACTTCTTATTTAGATCTTTTATAAAAATTTTGGGTGTGCGGTTTTATAGCTCATTAAATTTTAATAAATATTTAAAATTGTTTTTTGCTGATGGTGCTAGACATTTTTTCCCACACAAACGAAATTATCGAGCATACTTTATTATATGCAAGAAAATGCATAACGTCAGCAAAAAAAAATTATTAAAAATCAACGCGATTTTTTAGCGTCTTGAAATGGGCACTTTAACCTTTTAAAATTCAATGTCCTATAAAACCGCATACCCAAAATTTTTCTAAAATTCTAATTAAAAAGTTTAAAATTTTTGCATGCAATTGTTAAGGTTTGCTGAATTTTCATAATTTTTATACGAAGTTTGAAATGTGGATTTATGTGGCCAGGGTAAAGGGCTAGGCTTTTATAAAAAAAATATGAAGATTAATTTAACAAAAAAAAAACTAGTCAAAATGTCACTTGACTTAGTCAGCTGACCATAGGGTATGTATGTATGTACATAAGTATGTATAACAACGAAATGTTCTTTAGGTGATTCCAGATACCCGCTACACGAGTACTTGTTGACACTGTTTCGAACCGCTTTACCAGGAACAATACAGGCAACTTTTAACAAAAAACATTCAAAAGCTAGAAATGTTGTGGAGAGGACAATTGACGCGTTGAAGTGTCGGTTCCGATCAGGGTGTCCAGATTGTTTAAAAAAAATCGCAATTTCTAAAAAAAAATCGCCAAAAATTGGCAATTTTTTTTTAATAACATTCATGAAATCGATTTAACAAATCTTTTATTTTAAAATTGAGATCTTGTTATAATATAGTTCTTAAAACCAAAAACGAATATAACACCTTCAGAGGGTAATAATAAATAACACAACACCTATGTAATGGTGATGTACAAACAATTTTCTTTAAAAATACTCATAATTTTAAAAAATATTTGTTTCATCACATTTTGCAATAGGACTGTGCAACTATTAAATTTTTTATTACTCATATTAGTTGATTAATCGCACATTCCGCTTTTAAGAGCTCGGCGCTAAAAATTAAATAAAAACCTTTAATGAGCCGAGATCAGCTATTTCCACAATTTCTTCAAAATCACCTATAGTGTCTGAATCATTTACATTTCTGTTGTTGTCATATATTGAGCTATTCAACCTTGATGACATACTGTTTGATATTGGAACCGTTTTGCAGCAGAAACTATTAGCCTTCATATAACACTTTAATCGAACTATTGAATTAAGGCTTTCCAACCTCATCGTATTTCGAATCTTAGATTTTTTTGAATTCATTACGGAAAAAACGCGCTCAACAAAAGCATAATAAAGGATAATAATATGAATTTACTTATATTTCCCAACATTTTTTTGCCTGTTGCGGTTTTCACTCCGTAAGCAATTATCTAAAATTATTCAAAATCGGATGGATTGGTTCTGAGAGAAGTTATTCCATGGGAAAGTTAAGAGATTTAAACTGCTTTTCTTTCCTTTAAAATCAAATAGCGAATTTGCAGGTCCCTGAAACTCGCCCTCTTGTGATTCACACACTTTTCTGGAAACAAAACCAAAGCTTTTTTAAAAGTATTTAATTGACTAGGTAATCGTTTCAAAAGTTTTTTGAAAATGCTCTGTAAAATTATCATGGAAAACTAAGTTTTGTATATTTTTATAAATGGAAAATATTTATTTGAAGGGGGAAAACCGCAAAAAATCGCCAGTGGCGATTTCCTAAATTTTTACGCGCAAATATCCAAGGAAAATCGCCAAATTGGCGCAAAATTGCCAAATCTGGACACTCTGCTTTAAAATGTTAATTTATATTATGCTTGCCACACTTTCATAAAAAATTATACAGTAAATAAACAAAAGACGCGAATCGTTGAAGTTCGGTTCGATTCGGTTTCGGCATTAATAAATAATACTGGGTTCTCTAATAAAAACTAACCTTCAATTATAAAAATTATATTTGTGTGTTTTAATGACTGTTGTTTATTTTTGATATTTAAGTTTTTTTAGTTCTAATTCCTTCAATTTGATCGCAACATTTTCGTTATGTCGCCTGTTTTTATTTAAATTCTCTTTTGTTTTTCTCTCTCCCTTCAGTTTCAATAATTTAATTTTTTCTTTTCCCAGTTCATAAATTTTTCTTGCGTAACGTGAAAGGTCATATATTTTTAGCCGACTTCCAAAAAAGGAACTGATAACCTCCAGTTCGTCGGAATATTTTATTTATTTTTTTATGTATGTTACCGCATAACTTTGGACCACGTCAACCGATTTCAATAATTCTTTTTGCATCGGAAAGGTAGTGTCTCAGAGATGGTCCCATACTAATCTGGTTAAGATCCGATCAGTGGATCAGGAGATATATATATATATTTTTTTATATGAGAGTTGAAGTCGGTTTTTTTTGCTAAAAATTACTTGTTCTTTCTATTTTTTCCATTGTTTTTAAAAACCTGTCTTGCACCTCTGCCTGCTTTTCTAAAGCCTTCATACGCATATTTTTTCATTCCTCTGTAGCAGTCGTTTGTCTTCGTCTGCACGGCGTCCGCGTTACGTCCAGATTTTGAGGTGTCGGGTTGCCCTGTGCTTGGTCGTCCTGTGTGTGGTCGTCCAGTGGGCCCGCCTGTGCATCGTCCTCTTGATCAAATAAATTTGGCCCAAAAGCAACACCTGTTGGATTGACTGCCTGCTGCAAGCTTAGAAGCTCATCGACCGTCTGCCCCAAAGGCGTCAGACTTCGTTGTGATTGGGTCCTCCACCTGTGGCAACAGTCTCACGGGGATTTGCGGCTAATTTTTTTAACTTTAGTTTATAGTCCAGCCAAACCTAAGTAAATTATATAAAAGGAATTTAATAAATTTAAAAATCCAATTAAATTAATTTCTTACCTTGTTCCATTACGCGTTGGTGTGCCGATATTATTTAATTCTAGCGCGATACCCTCCCACAGCTCATTTCTGTTATTTTTTGTTGACCCAAAATTACCCATGCCTTTGGCAAGGTCTGGATTTTGCTCCATTAACTTAATGAGCACTTCGAACTGTCTGCGAGATGTTCTTTTTACTCTGGAATATAAATTAGTTAACAAAATGATATAATTTAACTAAAACATAAACAATACTAACGTGCTTTCCATTTTCGATTTCCGTTTGCGAATGAAAAAAAGCGTTAGACAAATTTTGACAGTTTTGTCGAATCTAATATTATTAAATCACAAGTTGAAATATCACAAATTCATTTTCGAGTGCTCTTTCGCGATCTACGGGCGAATTTACTGTGCATTCGCTACTTGTAATTCGAAACTGCTTGATTCGCCTAGAATTTCATTCGCTTCGCTAACGGCAATGCCAGCCTTAAGCTCTGTTGCAGAAAATTGTGATATTTTTATTAAATAAATGAATTTGAACATAAGCCGTCATCGATTCGCCATCAGTTAGTAAGTGGCGAAACGAACGAACTCAATGAGGTACAACCAAACTTGCTATCGTCTATCCGTGCTAGCTAACATTGTTGTTGCTTTCATATGCAAAATTTTTCGTTAAGCGACCGGAACTCAAACATAGCAAGCAGCGAAGTGGCGAATCCATGACGGCTATAGTAACAAAACTTTAAGTCCAGTACTTTTTTGCAAATCTGACACTTTTTATAATTCTACCAAGTTAAAAACTTTTCTTCATACTAACCCAGACCAAGCATTATATTACACCAATTGTAATATTACACCCAATAGCTTTAATATAATATATGTATATACGATTTCCAAGCATTGGCAAAGAAAATCTCAAATTTTTACTTCGTAAGATTTGCATGATTACTGTTAGTTTCATAGAAAACTATCCAATAAATAAACAGTTGTTACTTTAAAAAAAACAAATTTCAAGTCCTAGCACTGGTCACTCATACAGCCCAATTCTTCATACTCCCGGGTAGTTTATTCCCCAGAAAGGATTCCTCCAATAATTAATTCCCAGGGTGTAGCATTTCCCCCGAGAACTTGGCAGGAGGAAATTCGAAAAAAGCTGTTTGACAATTTTTTGAGAGCTCAACTCCGCCATTTAATGTAAAAACTTCTCAGGGAATTTTTATTCGGATAAGAGAAATGAGAGAAAGGGAGTTTCTGCTCAGAATCGGCCTGATAATGTCTGTGCTCGTACGTAGCGCAGAAGCATGGGCAATAAAACAGCTTATGAGGTGCGTCTTGCAATTATCAAGAGATCCTGCGGGAAAAAGATTCACTTGAGTTCATCCCTGTTAGCTTAACGAAAAACGTGTATGTGAAAACAACGAAAGAGTTAGTTAGCAGCGATGAACGTTGGCGAGTTTGGTTGTATCCCATTAAGTTCATTCGTTTAGCCACTCGTTAAGTTTTGGCAAAACTAAAAGCTCAGTTAGTATAGACTTAATTTTACTTAACTTGCCGTAAGAAATCATCAATGATTACTCAACAAGTCAACTTAAGCCAGAAGAGAAAATATTTTGTTTTTGTATTTTCGTTTTGAGTTCTTTAACAGTTTGGCGTCTAAAATGCCACATCAAAAAAAAACTTGTAAAAAAATATGTTTGCGTTCATTTATTTTTGAGAAATACAAAAACGAAAATCTGGAAAGTTGATTCTCTCATCGCTCTCAATTTCGGTAAGACCGTAACTTAAATATCTAAAATCTACAGATTCTTAAGTTGCTAACGTTAAGTTAAGTTTTAACTAACCGCCAACACAGTTTCTCATATAACAGGTTGGCCAAATTCTTAAGTTAAGTTAAGTTATGGAAATTAAGTCTAGACTAACTGAGCTTTAAGGTGGCTTATATTAAGCTAGGATTTGTGTATGTTGTTTTAGGAGCATTTATGAAAATGAATTTACTTACATACATACATAGTTCCGTCTCAGCAAACTAAACAGAAAACATAAAGGAAGTGATTTAATTATGGATGATCTAGTAGAGATATTATACAGAAAATGTCATTTACAAAATGGATGCATATGAATGTGCATGCATACTCATACATAAATATGTATGCAGAAAATTTGGCATCCTAATATTTTACTATATCAGAACTTCACGGTTATTTCGTACACTGCCGTATAAGCTGAACATGTTTGCTCTATTCGGTGTACATACGTATGTTTGTAGTATCTACATAGTACATTCCCTAAAAGTCATGCATAAACATAACAAAGAAGATTCGTAAGTTGTAAAAGCTGTTGAACTAACCATAAATTCCATAACCATCCTCGCTATACGACTTTGTTTGTTTAGTTCCTACCAATCGCTCAAATCATGCTCGTGCGTAGGCAGACAGTCAAGTATTTGCGCTGTGCCAAGTGGCAGTGACGTCCGCCACATCATAGCGCCTCCACTAATACAAAGGCAATACAACGTTAGCAACCCGCACCCCTCGATATTTTTAAATGCTTACATTACGTTCTCACGCATATGCGTGTGAATGTACATTGCTTAGCGTTTCGATACCCACCGCACCTTCCTTCGAATGAATAATAATAAACAACTAACGAACACCCGAACTAAGAACCGACGAATAAGCAAACGAACGAGCGAACGAACCCAAGCATGGTGTAAATCGACAAACTGCTTGACAAGTTTATTGTATGTTTCTCCGTTGTTGAAGATTTTAAGGCATAGCGAAGTGATTACCATCCGTTCCTTCATTCTACGTTATTCTATGCGTCTAGAAAATGTCAAAAGCGAAATGCATAGTGGAAAGATAATACAAACTGTATTATGCCAGAGAGAGTATCTGCAGTAGCTGTGTACGTCGGCGTCGCTGCAGATGCTCAGTCGCTGCTTGAAGCTGACAGTAACAGCGAAGTTAACGTCAACTGAACGATGTGTAAGCACGATCGGATACACACAACTTTACAAACATCCATACATGCATAGTAAACTGCCATGCAGAGTGAAATATTTAGTTACGATTAAATTTCTTGAAAGCAGCAGAGAAAGTAGTCTCAATGATAATTAAATACGCACATAATTACGTATCTATATGTACACTATAGTAATTAAATTTACTTACGTACATGCATAGAGTCGTTAAAAGTATAAAACCGCGTATCAAGAAAATGCAAAACCTCCTATTCCTGTTTTAAAACGGTTGTCTCTTTTATCCTTAACTGTGTTTATAGGTATCTAAGTATGTATTGATATTTTAGTATGAATGGATAAGGGCTTGATGCCAGAATGTCAGTTACGAGGTTTTGCAGAACCACGATACGCGGTTTGTACTTTCAACGACGATATGTATGTACATACATACCTATGTATATACAGTATTGGCCAATACAATAGCACCCCCATTTCAAAGTGATATTGTTTGCCACTCATGTTTATGTATTTATTTTTAAGAATTTTCAATTAAAATACAGTTCATTCTCTCACAAAACTCACATAAACTCAAGTTTAAAACTTTTTAAAAGACCGCAAAAAAGTGCAACAAATTTTCACCCAAATTTCAAACTTTTTTCTCAGAAGCGGTAGAATTTTTTTGAATACACAGTTTTATAGCCCATTCAATTTTAGTCTAATAATGTGCAAGTTTCAAGTGGCTAAAAATTACCGTTGATTTTTTAGAATTTTTTTCGCCGAGGATGTTGCGGGTTTCTGCCATATAAAAATAAATTGTGTTTAGTCGTTATATGGAAGCATTGGTTTATATGGGTTTTGTTAGAGAATGAACGGTATTTTAATTGAAAATTCTTAAAAACAAATAATGAAACATAAGTGGCAAACAATATCGCTTTGAAAGGGGGGTGCTATAGATATGTCCAATACTGTATGTGCCTATTTAAAAGCCGTACTGCTTTAAAATAAGCAACGCCACATCAGTGTTTTTATAAATTAATTTCCATTAATTAATTAATTAATTATTAATTAATTTATCCAAGGTCGAAGTTCAAGCTTTTGTTTCAAGAACCCTAATTTTTCATGCATGCACTTAACACTTTTATACATACATATATATCGAGCCCTAACCGCCAAAATAACGTACCTAATCGAATTTTTTTCCAAAATTTTCTTTTTGATGCAGAAATATGTTTGATCATCTAGAGTCTATGTTCTAGATCAATGCCCCCCAAACACTTTCCTGGGAATCGAACTATATATATTCGACTTTTCACATGTATACAGTCAGGGTTGCCAACTTGGCTCAAACCGTGCCATGTTTGGCCCCATTTTACACCAAATGGCACTTAATTTTTCAATGGCACCTTTCAAAAATAGTAATATTTCAATACATTTTTGTGAAATCCTTTGCGTGTACTTTTTTTTCTCAACTAAAATTTTCTAATTTCTAAAGATTATTCATCTGGTTTATCTTATTTTGGCATTGCACTTTTGTTTTAGAAATGTGGTTCTTATTTTATTGCTAAATGGGAAGGATTAAAAAGGAGGATGGCACATTTTTTATCCTCAATATGGCATCTGATAGCTAAGGATAGTTGGCAGCCCTGTATACAATCGGCTTCGTACACGTATAGAATCCGAACATCAACAGAAAAGTTCTGAACACATTGTAAATGACGAGCTATGGTTCACATCTTCCAATTTTAGGTTCTTTCCCGTACGCAACGCGGGATCCCGCGGGTGCCCAAAATAGCCCAGAAATCATTCCCGTACTCAACAAAATGGGTAATAGAGAGGGAAAATTGGAACGTATTGGATCGTAAGTATCTTCTTCTTCCTGCCCAACACAGCCCGGACTTTTTCTCCGGGTAAAAATGGATAAAGCGTCAAAATGCATATCAGCTGTTTTGTGTTTACATGTTGCCTGTTTCTAGTGGTGTGCTGAGTCAATACTTTTAAGTATCGATCGATATTCGGTACCGATTTAAAAAGTATCCAGTACTCTCGATACTCGGTACCGAAACATTCAGGTTTGGAATAAAAGCGCACATAGGCCAAAAATATGGAAAAAACGGTTCAGCGGAGACTCGCCTATAAAAACCCGAATGTAGGAGCCAATAGAGCTTTTAATACGGATTCAAATGAAAGATGTATATATGTCGGTTCGAGGCCATAATGCAGAGAAACTCTTTCTTGTTTGAAGCATTTTTGTTCCAGCTGAATCTGACGATATCATTTTTGTACACCTGGAGGCAGATTCTGCAACCAGTTAGCGACAATTTTCGAATCGGCATCAGTTTTGTTGACGTATGATATGAAATATTTTTACGTCAACAAGTGCGATATCTAAACTTGAAATGCATAGATTTGCGACGGTTTAATGCAAAGAATCGGTATCGGCTACCGAAAAGGGTACCGAAAACTTTTTTAAGTATTGGGTACCGAAAATTCAGCACATCACTAGCTGTTTCACAAATTCTGGGCACGAAATGTGGTTTTTTGCGTTCCCGTACTTCTGGATTATGTTCCATTTTTGAGAGCAAACTTTTCGCTTATTCTCTAATTACCGGATCCGGTCCGGATTGTTATGGAAAGAACCTTTTATACCTTCGTTATCTAAACGCTTTATCGATGACTACATGATTTTTTTGAACGCGGCAAAGACATCATGAATTTGTAAGAGTTTGACATAATATAGATCTAATATGGCCGCAACCACAGTCGTCGCGTAGCCCGGTCGTCGCCAAAATAATTATCTATATAAGATTACGTGTTAAAATAATTTGGCAGCTGTGGTCCGTAGCTCGTCGTTTTCATTGTGTTCGGGCTAAAAGAGTGGGAGGCAGTGGTGCCGCGACGTCATGAAAAAATGTATCGTAAAAGAAACAAAAAATGGAAAACTGGTATCACAAAAATTTTATTTAAGGATCAAGTTAAAAACTTAAAACAATGCTATTTGGTTCCATACCTTTGCTTTTTATTATGGTCAATAACCGAAAAATCATGTAGTTCGCATTCATACACCCACATACATATGTATGTATGTACATGAAGAAAAATTTGTTACATACTGTGACAATCTATCAAAAAAGAGATTATTGTTTTTAATCTTGTATAGAGACGAACAAAAATATTATGTATAGATTTTATAGAAACTTGAATTCAAATATATGTATACTTATTTAAAACTATTAGATGTCGATCATTTACCTTACCGCAGAACTCCACAGGCAAACACCGATGGCCTACCAACTGTCATTTTGACGAGCAATATAATTGCAAGCTTTTGTGTGTGGGCATTTTGATGCCTTGAAATAAGAATTTGCCGCATGACGCCACCAGAACACATTCTCTCAATTTCGGTGTTTAAAAACATTTAATTCTTTAAAAGACTTGTTGAATAATTTCCTAAAACGTAATCATAGGGCGCGTTCATAAGTCGTAGCTGTTGGGTAACCGTTGGCAACTTTCCGCCATTTTTTCCAGAGGAAAATTTTTACGCTACCTGAACTCAACGTGTTGGGCTTATCGAAAAGACTTACGCCGCTTATATTAAATTTAACGCCGCTTTGTTAGGTGGCAGTTGCAAACAAATTTATTATATTTTATATTACTGACGTGATAAAGTAACTAAAATATTTTATAATAATACTACGTTTCTAAATATATGTTTTTAAGATGTTTGCTATATAATTTTACACTGTTTAATTCATTGTAACATTGAACGATTTTTTCAACACGGCGGACGCTCAGCGTTGAATTCTAAATAGTATCGGCGCAACTATCTCTATTTGTTGTAATTTCATTTGCTTACATTTATCAGCAACATATTCATCAAGCCGTTTCTAAGACGTAATGGTTGGGTTCAACAGTTGCCAGCAGTTTCGTAGCAGATGAGCTAAACAGCTACGTCATACCATAAATAATCCAAAAGGGAACAGATTTTTATTTTGATTTAATATCAAAATTTCATCGGTGTTACCACCAGCACGCTTTCTTTCAAATGAAAATATGGCTGTCAAACTATCGAATTGCCTGCAATAGATGTCAAGCAACAAGCGCTGACATATATTGCAGCCCATGAGAAAGAGGCGGTCTCCATTGGAAATATATTTTGCGACATGGTTATCACGACATCAGTGTTTTCCTGTGGAGACAGGGCCTTAATTATCAAATTATGTGATTCATTCTACGTTAAAGTATCGACTTTATTTTTACTATGAATAGGCCCCATCATATTCTCAACAGGTGGTAATGAAATTCTGTTTCTCTTTTCATATTGGATCAATTTTAAATCTGAAAATATACGCTCTTCAGCTGCAGAGCTATTTATGACGCAAGTAAAGTAAATTAAAAATTAATGATGTCAGCTCTTTAGTTAGTTCATTTAAAGCAATTTTCTTTAATCATATTTGACCCCAAACACATTTTCACGTATCAAAATTTGTACTACGCGAAAAATTTAAGTATCTCGCGAAATGAGCGAAGTATATGGATCGAAACGGCAACACTGGTGGAAGAGCAGCAAATTTTATTTAGTTGCGTGCAAACATTAGATGACGCAGGTTAATGTCGCATTATTGTTGAATAAAGTAGGTAAACTGAGTAAGTTATGAAATCAATTTTTTTTTTAATATCAGATTAGTCCTTAATTAAAACATACAATAGAATTTGTTATTTATATTTTGGTTAAATCGTTATTTTAAATTGTTCTTAAATTTCCAGTTTTACCTAATTTTAAAATAAAAATATATTTTTATTTAATTTCTCCTTAAAATGAGCGAAATTTTCTTTTAATATTCAGAGTGATCGAAGTACTTTAGCTTTTGTGCTCAGAAATCCACATTTAAATTATCCAAAAAAAAAACATAATAATTAAAATACATACAAAAAATATGTTGGCAACTTTTTTCTTTCTAAGAGCCGTTAACTTTCTACGTTCCCAGATTTTGAAACGGAGAAAGGAGTACCTTTATATTTTCGATAGAAAAAAGCAGTACAAGACACAAAAAAGGAGAAAATTTGTTTTTAAATTTTTTCTGCAATTAATTGTTACAAATTACCATTAATTATGTTCAAACCAACAAAGATATCTTAGAAATCTTTTTCAACGCAATAATAAATATTAATTACATAATGTAAAAAAATATATTTTTAAAACAAGCTTTCATTTAACATGCACAACCAAAAGAATAAAATAAAGTATTGTAACAAAAGATTTTTTTTAGCAAAAAAATTTTGTAAAAACTGCACTAAAATTAATAAAACAAAATAATTTAAGCTTTCTTTATAGTTGCTAAAAGCCAAATAGCGAAAGGAGTTACTCAAACTCTAATCAAAATTACTAACAATTTGTATTGATTTACTTCGGTTTTAAAAAAGTTTGTCGCGCGAATAGCGAACCGGCATTTACTTACATATCTTCATACATATTAAAGGTCTGCATCGGAATTCAGTTTGCTTCACTGTGAAGTTTTTTTCAAATATGTAAACTACTCATACTTTAACAAAGAGGGCATGGAAGGAAGAGAAGTGAAAATTTTGAGCACTGTATACATGAAAAAAGTACTCAAACAAAATATGTTCCGAAAAAAAGAAAAACATAAACAAGCAGTACTATGGTGTTAAACTTCCACAAAAAATATGTTCCTTCACAAGTATTTTTTGAGTATTTTTGGAAGTTTTCGTTTAAAAAATGCTTGAAATGCTGTCCGACAGAAAAAAAAACCGAAATTTTTAGCAGAGAGTTGAGCGACTTACGGAAGGTTTCAAGACTCTTGTATGAACAACCATGGCGACCTAGTGACCGATGTCCAGAACGTACTCAGATTATGGAGGGAACACTTTTCGACCCCTTTGAATAGCGGAAGCACTTCGAGGTCCCAGTCGATGACGATGGAGTCGATATCCCAGCGCCTGACTATGAAGAAAAGTGCCAAAGCTGTTTGAGCTGACGGCCTGTCAGCTGAGCTATTTAATTACGATGGCAAGGAGGTAATAAGGAGCATGCCCGACGACTGGAATTCAAGTGCGCTCTGCCCAATCCACAAGAAAGGCGACCCCGCCATGCGTACCAACTACCGCGGGATCAGCCTTCTAAGCATAGGTTGCAAGGTCTTATCGAATGTATTGTCTACCATAGACCAGGTATTCACAGTACGCCGAATCTTGGAAAAGACCCGCGAGAAAATGATCCGCACTCACCACCTATTTGTCGACTTTAAAGCCGCTTTCGATAGTACTTAAAGGTATATGCCGCTATGTCTGTCATACGCCTGTGAAAAATGACGTTGAGTAATACCACCAGCTCTGCTCTGTTGCCTTTCGCCATCAGACGGGGTTTCAGACAGGGCGGCTCTCTTTCATGTGGCTTCTTTAATCTGATGTTGGAGAAGATAATAAGATCTTCAGAACTGAACCGCTTAGGAACAATTTACTACAAGAGCGTACAATTGCTGGCTTATGCCGATGACACTGACATCATCGGTAAGAAAAACCGCGAAGTCTGTCCTGACTTTTCCAAGTTGGACAAGGAAGCAAAGCGAATGGGTCTGGTGGTAAACGACGACAAGACGAAGTATCTCCTGTCATCAAACAAACAATCAGCACATTCGCGCCTGGCACCCACGTCACTTTTGACAGTTATAATTTCGAGGAAGTAGAGAATTTCGTTTACTTGGGAACCAGCATTAACACCTGTAATAATGTCAGCATGGAAATCCAACGCAGAATCGCTCTTGCCAACAAGTGCTGCTTTGGACTGAGTAGGCAATTCAGGAGTAAAGTCCTCTCTCGACGTACGAAAACCACACTATAAATCACTCATCATGCCCGTGCTGGTATGTGGCGTATTAAAATACAGCGGCTCAACTGGCTTGATCATGTCGTTCGAATGGACACCGACGCCCCAGCTCTGAAAGTATTCTGGCTTCACTTGGCATTTCTAATAGGCGTCAGTTGGTCAAAATCGCTTTGGCGGTTACAGCGCCAAAAAGGAAGAAGAGGAAGAGAATAGATCTATAACCTTATCAGTCACACGTGTTTAATCCCGACGAAATCCTTGACGGTGGTACCGGGAGGGGAACGGTACATGACGGTAGGAATTTTAGTTTGGGTTAAAGTCTCACACGGAAGGGGTTAGGCTTTCGATGCTTCCTCCTCGTAAAATAAACATGCTCAGTAAAAAGTTAACAATTTAAATCGACGAATAGTTTTATATCAACTTTTGTGAACTTCTGTTTATTTGTTTTTTGTACAACATATTTACCTTTATTGGTTACAATAATTTTAAGCTATAATAAAAAAAATTTTAGTACATAAGTCAAGTTATTGGTTTTGAATTTTTTATTTTGTATGGCCCCCCCCTAAATTTCGTTCTGGCTACGCCCATGTGCATAGCAGTAGCGCTCTATGAGCAAACAGTTTTTATAAAAAATTTATCTTGTTGCTTTAAATGGAAAAATTCTTTAAATGTAAATTCTATCTTAAACTGAAGTATTTTCACCTAAGCTAATCCTTTTCACCACTTCAGTTAGGTTATTAATTAAAAACAGTATTAGAAGAAGCACATCGTACTAACTGAAATTTTTTCGCCTGTGGGTTATTAGAAGTATGTACACTTTTTAGAGTTTGGCCATGCTCAAACACAGCTGAAGCTAATTTCCGGTATTTCTCTTACTAGCGCCTGAAACATACGTATTATTTAAAAAATGTATAGCGTTTTTACGTTCTTTGACAAATTACGCTTTGTTAGCCATGAATTTACTGTGTTTTGACCGCCTTTGTATCAAGACCCCTGGACATTCTAGCAAATTAATTTATACTAGTATCGCCCAGTTGTCGAAATTCGACATTTTTTTTCATACACTTTTGAATTTTACCTGTCACCAATACTAAATCCTTTATGCGAATTACTATTTTGACGTCCACCAGCATAATTTATAGCGAATTTACAGGAAAGCTTAAAATCGAGTTATGAACGTTAATACCGGATTGATTAATGCTAATTCTACAAAGTCTCCTCCTTAGTAGCTTTTGCAAATAGACCGAAAAGGAACCTCGATTTTCATTTATAAAAAATATGCATATGTATTTGTATGTATAGATGAGATGTTCATCACTGACTAATATCTCAAACAATTCAGACTGTAAATAAGCCCGTAAATACGTATGGGCGGTGCCACGCCCTCTTTTCCAAAATCTACCATATTTCGCCGTAGGTACGGTATTGACAACATATCGGGCCCTAACCGCCAAAATAACCTAAGCGACATTTTTTACAAAATTTTGTTTTTGATGCAGAAATATTCCTAGAGTATCTAGATGCGTTTCTGCATCAAAAATAAAATTTTGAAAACAATGACGCTTACGTTATTTTGGCGGTTAGGGCACGATATGTTGCTGAGCCAAATTTCAGGACGTCAGCATAAGCGGTTCCAGAGATAAGCGATATGAGAATTTCAGTTTGTATGGGCGGTGCTACGCCCCCTTTCCCATTATATACCACTTTTCGCCATAAGTACGTTATTGATATCATAAATAGCTGTGTCGAATTTAAGGACGTTAGCATAAGTGGTTCCAGAGATAAGCGATATGAGAATTCCAGTTTGTATGGGCGGTGCCACGCCCCCTTTTCCAAAATCTTACACTTTTCGCCTTAAGTACGTTATTGATATCATAAATAGCTGTTTCAAATTTCAGGACGTTAGCATTAAGTAGTTCCAGAGATAAGCGATGTGAGTATTTCAGTTTGTATAGGCGGTGCTACGCCCCTTTTTCCAAATCTACCGCATTTCACCGTAAGTACGGTATTGAAAATGTATGTTGCTGTGTAAGATTTCAGGATATCAGCATAAACAGTTCCAGAGATAAGCGATATAAGAATTTCAGTTTGTACCAAAATCTACCATATTTCGCCGAAAGTACGGTATTGATAACATATGTTGCTGTGTGAAATTTCAGGACGTTAGCATAAGTGGTTCCAGAGAAAAGCGATATGAGAATTTCAGTTTGTATGGGCGGTACCACGCCCCTTTTTCTAAAATCTACCAGTTTTCACCGTAAGAAGGGTATTTACACTCTATGCATCTTTGCTAAGTTTCAGTTCCCCAGCCTAATTGGTTTTAGAGAAATAGTGATTTTCACATTTTAGCCTATATGTCAGATGCCACGCCCCCTATGTATCGGGATTAACATTTCTGGATTAGAGGAAGTTATGTCCTTTAAATGGGTGTATCTTTCATTGAAATCGAGCGAACGGTGCCTTCAAAAAAGGGATTGCAAAATTTTCTTGTGGCGTATTTATATATAAATTTATATTAGGCATGTTTTATTCAACCATCACAAGCAAATAGCTAAATCTTGGTCAAATAAAACGAAATTAGCTTATTTCCTATGTTAGCCTAATTTTGACAGTTATTTGACTGCAAATTGTGTCAAAGTAAGTTGTGCCTCTTTCTGATTGGCTGAAAGAGAAAATGTATTATGCTGAATGGCAATGCCTCTTGTTCAATATACAAGCCAAGATAGCTTTTCATAAGCCAATATAATTATGTTGGGTAAGTCCTCCATACAAAATAAGCTGATAGCTTAAATTTCTGGACAAATAAAACACGGCTATTGTCATCGTGATTGGAACTATGCTGAAAATTTCCAGTCTCTAGCTTGTCAGTCGGGACACGAATTTCGATACGATACGATACCATATCGATGCTTTTGGCATTCGATACCGATACAACTAAAGCACAGAGAATTTTTCACAATGCATGAACCTTTTTTTATTCTTTATAAAAGTACAGTTTATACTAAATATATGAAAAAACGTAAAAAAAATTGTTAAACTTTGTACTAAACTCGGCAAAATTCAATAAATTTGCATACAAATTTGCAACATTCTAATCTGACTTTTTCATACAAATTTTTAAAATGAAGTTTTGCAGCCCATTAACATTTTAGTTGATTTTTTGGAATTGTTTTTACTGAGAGTTTCTTCCATACAAACTATGTTCGATAATTCTTTTTATATGGAGACACTGTCAGCAAAAAAAAATGCTAAAAATCAACGAAATTTGCTGGCAACTTCAGACTTGCACTTTATTAATTGGCCCAAAAGCTACATTTTCAAAATTTTTCTAAAAGATCTGATTAGAACATTGAGATCGGATGAAAGAGCCTCCGAGCCAATAATTTTGTACGGCACTGTACTCTCAGGTTTCATGAAAAAAAAACTTAAGTACAATATACCTAACATGAACTTGTTTCAAAACTTCTGTCTCTTCCTTAATATAATTGTAAAACTCTGTGCACGCATTTTGAACGTATTTAAATAGGTACATATGGGTGTTTCCATACAGCCGTACGCGACAAAAAAAGAAGTGGTTTTAAGGTTAGTTTTTATTAAAACAAATTATAATAACGTACGCGACAGATTTTTCCCCCATACAATATTTTTACTAGTAACACATACTAAATTAAATTTTTTCAGTTCTTCTCTCCACCGTTTCGCAATTTCAAAACCTTTTTCCGCCATCTGAATACGAAATTTAAAGTTATAAAGCCGTTTGAATTCATTTGCTTGCATTTTCGGTTTACATTTTCATGGAAACACGCATATATGCGAAAGTTTGCGAATCATGGGAGTTTTTATTTTCTTTAAAAATTCCTAAACTAAGCTAAATAATGTACTTTACAATCCTTTCATATTTTAAGAGAAATTATCTCTGGCTAGTTTTATATAAAAAAAAAAAACAATAACGTACGCGACATAACGTACGCGACAATTTTTCTCGTAAGTAATAAAATGTATTATTGAGAACTCTTCTCGCCACCGTTTATTGTTTTACAACTATTCTAAATAATTTAAATGGGAAATGGCAATTAACATTGGTTTTGATGATTTGATTGAAATTTTCGTACTTACAATAACGTATGCGACAAACTTTAAAGGGTAATAAAATATATTTTTACTTCGGTTGGAAAGAAAATTTTACTGTATATCTTTAACTA
>NW_016157493.1:87175-91323 GCF_001687245.7 Rhagoletis zephyria
GAAGAATTCTCGCTTAAGAATTGTAATCTGCATTACCTGCGACTGCCAATATACAAATGACATAGACAAACAATGTTTTTGCATAACGTACGCGACATTAGAATACTATCAGAAGCAAATCAAAAAATTACCGTTATTCGAGCTCTAACTTCTCCTTTTTCTCATTTTTATAGTTAGTTGTTATTGCAAATTTGATTTTAAGATGTAATTGTAATGTTTCAAATCTCTTAATTTAGTTAATAGGAAAGAGAAAATAGTTCATTTCATTAGAGAAAACTGAGTCGAAGAGACATTCAGTTTTACTCTTCCATTTTTGAGCTGAAATACTTCTATAATATAAAAATTCGAGTATTTTTCTCTTATTAATTCGTCTTAAAAACCCTTTTCAGTTGTTTTTATTTTTTCAGTCCTGGTTGACATTTTCATGGAAACAACCATATACGAATCATCAACTATTGCTTTTGCAAAGTTCAACTATCTCGAAATGTGACTATTTCACAAATTAAACCGGTGCACTGAAAGAAAGAAGTTTAAAATTAAAAAAACATGCTAAATTAAAAAAATACGCATATGAAAGAGCGCCAACCCATCTCGTAATACATTTAAGTATACAAATTTTAGTATTTAAAATTAATAGAAAATATTAAATAGAAAATATTCATGTTTACTATGCGTTATTTCCCTCAGTGATTTCATAACATTTTTCTGAATATTACAACGCGTTTTTTTTGCTTAGTGTAGTGATTTTTGAACTTTTATTCAAATTTGTGCAATCAAATGAAAAACCGGGACACTAAAACGAAACCCGGGAAATTTTAAGGTTGGACTGGGACACCGGGACAAATAGCCTAAAACCGGGACATGTCCGGGAAAACTGGGACGTCTGGCAGCCCTAATCTCATTAAATGTGGCAACACTGAACTCATGTAAGTAAAATATAGCCACCTAAAAGTCTACACTACGTTGCTTATGCATTTGACAGACTTATCATTCATTTTCTGACAGTCAGTTACGGCAGCTTATTCATATTATAGTTTGCCCTTAACGCAGTTGGAACGGCATTGTCGGGTGGTCGGTCGTCAGTCGCATCCCAAGTTTTGGAATCCTACTGCTTAAATTTTTTGTTGAGGTGTTTTATTCGGAAATGCATCCTACTTTTGAAAAATAGTTTTTTGACTTCTACGGTCAGATCGTTTGCTTCGCTTAGTTGCAAGAGGCTGTGCAGATATCTCGGACACGTTTTAACAAGAGTTCCGTTCGTTTTATTGAAAATAATCTCAAGCTCTTTTATTTTTTCCAGGAACTCTCTTGAGGTTATAAACAGAGCTCCTCTAGAAACTTGGTCCACCCAGGCATAGGAAGACTCGTCATTGCTTATGAACTCTGATAGGCCTAGCTTTCGGATTATATAACCGGCGAAATATTCAAGCGCATCTTCGTGGAGTGCTTCAGTTCCGTCCCCTTCACTCGATTCTAAGACGAGTTTCTCATCATCGAGGTGCCATAGTGTCAAAGCCTATCCATTCAGTGTCATCAGCCTCCACTTTACCGCGCACCACCAATGCTTCCGTATTTCGTGCTAAGTCAATATAATAAAAAGGTTAAATGTTTTATTTTATAAATTCGGGATTAGAAATAATACATTTACCCAATAAGTATTTTCTTAATCTGTACTTAAATTGCATTGGAGTCGGATTATCGTGCAGTCCGCCTTTGGCACGCATAGCTCAAAAAAAGTGCTCCAACACATCTTGGCTTAATCGGTATGTAAGAATGTATTGCAGACCATACGTCTCCGTAACATACCGATATAAACCTCTTAGAGACTCATTTGTAAGTAAAATGCCTTTTTGGAAGGGCAGTAATGAGTTTTCCCCAAAAGCCCGGGTACGTTGCACGCAGTCGTCCATTTTCTCCAGAATGCTTAACTACTCCGGCAAACTCCGGCAAAAAAAGGCTTTTTGGATGGAAAGCTTTGGCAGTTCGTAAACTTTATGTTACAGAGGTCGAACCAACCGTTCACAATGTCAATAAAGTCTGCGGTTTCGCAGGCTTTATAAAAATCGAGCCCCAACGAAGAGCAACGTCGTAATGCGCTAGCCGTGCTATGCGAAAACAGCTGCGCAGCGAACTTAACTTTTTGTCGATCTGCATGGTGTACTGTGAGGTGTTTGTCGGAAATTTTATGGGAAATGGAAACTTCCGATACTGCTGTATGTCTTAGCAAATCTGCAATGCTTCGAGCTGATAACATGACACCTTCGGAAACCAGCCACGAATCGAGAATGTGATTCTTCAAGAGCTTTAATAAATGTGGTACATGCTCAAAGACAAAAAAACTTTGCAATCATCTGCAGGGTTTGGAAACTGCGTTTGTTCTAAAATGTAAACGACATTAAAATATTCATACTAAACATAAGTATCGTACTCAAATATTCCTATAGCATTAGAAACATTGATCTCTCGCCAAAGGGCTTAATTTCCACCTCTCATGTCCGATAAAACTCCCACAACTGGATATCCGGCTTCTTCCAACATTTCAATAAGGCCGTGCAAAATAGATTTTGTCATCCGGCAGTCATATGCTAAAAAAACAGGCTGTTTCCACGACCCCTTAAGTCCCCGAGCGATAACTACTTGTACATAGCTGCTCGGTATCCGTACGGTGTTCTAATTTTACTCTAGTCTCAAATAGTTAATGCCAACTTTCACTTTAATATTAAAAAATTAACACTACTTTTAACTTGGATCTTAAGAACAATAAATGAATTCCATATTTCGCTATTAATAGATAATAGATAGTTACCAGGTAACAAATATAAACAAAAAAATATAAAAATATCCCGACGAATTGATAACGTCCTCCTTGTTTTGAAGTCGGTTAAAAAAATTCAAATCGTTTGCAGTCAATAGTACTTACAAACAAAACAGAAAATGCGTTAGTAAACTCCAGTCTCCACTAACTTGAACGTGTTGGAGGAACGATGCCAACGAAAACGTGATGCCGCACTTGGGCTGGAACACAACACTCACAAGCGATGGAAAACCTGAAATTTGATGGATAATTCAAAGTTTTATTATAGGAATAATTTAAGGTTTTCCTAACTTACTTGAACATGTCCGTAAGATATTCGATGACAGGAAAAGAGCACACAAATCGATATGGATGAAAGAAATGCGCAAACCACTAGATACAAGAAACCTAATAAATATAAAATTATAACTTGATACTGAATTAGGTTGATTTAATTTCAATATTTACACAAAATGACACAATTAGAATAAAAATTTTCCGCGAATAAGAATAAAGCAAAGCAAAGAAAATGAAGCAGTGTTGCCTACTTGATGTTTAGATAACTTTTCTATTATTAAAGATTTTTAACAAAATCTCCCCCAAAATTAAAGAAGTAACACTGTTTCACCTAAGGCAGTCAATATGGCGGAATTAGAGCGAGAAGTTGCCAACCGATAACACCTTGTATTATTGCATTATGCTACGCTACGACTAATACCTTTCGCGTAATCAATCGTTATCGCCTCTTATGCTCTGACTATGCATACTTCGCATAACTTCGCACAACTTCGCATAAACTTCAAACTGTAAATTCGTATGTACTTTTTATGTATTTTGTATGTATTCCATTACGCAGAAATTAACAGAACTTTTCAAAGTTTAGCTATCTGTTGAGTTCAGATTTTGCTTCACATTTTCTTAGGTTAAATTTTTATTGCACTGGTACAAATAGTTGTGCGAAGTATGCATAATCAGACCTTTAAGTTTGATCAAACACTTGAATACTAGTACGTGGCGTATGAGTAACATTATTTCCTGCTCATATGAACTTAATACAAAACAAGTAAGAAAGTCTAAGTTCGGGCGGAGCCGAACATTAAATACCCGGCGCAAGTATTAAATATATGTTTTCCACCTTTCCGAAAGCTACCGCTACATGATAAGCCGGGGTGTATACATTTTAAGTAAATTAGCGTCCTTAAATTTCGAAATATTGCAGTTTCAAGCATATCTGAAATTTACCGTTATATGAAAAGCGGCCTCAATTTTAGTCCGATTTCAACAATTTTCAACGGTTTGCTTTTATGTGGCAAGCACAATAACCATACCGAGCTTGGTACAAATTGCTAGAACG